>NC_142796.1:62890006-63190006 GCF_049724085.1 Artemia sp. Qi Xiang Cuo
TCAGAAAGGTCAAAAAAATAGCAACCCACCCACCCCGACTCATTGGTTTCAGAGACCTCATACCTACGAAAGACTAAGAAATCAGGATATGAAAAGTCTGAAATAGCAAACTACTTCTCCTAAATCATAGGAGTCATAGAACACATACCTATAAACGAATAAGAAACCTAGTTCAGAAAAGTCAAAAATAGCAAACTAGTCATCCCAAACTATAGGTTTCAGACAACAAACATCTATGAAAGGCTAAGAAATCCAGCTCAGAAAATTCAAAAGTAGCAATCCAACCATCCCAAATCATAGGTATCTTAAAAAACACACCTATGAAAGACTAAGAAATCCAGCTCACAAAAGTCAAAAATAGCAAACTACATATCCCAAATCATCGGTTTCAGTCAACACACACCAACGAAAGACTAAGAAACCTAGTTCAGAAAAGTCAAAAATAGCAAACTATTCATCCCAGACTATTGCTTTCAGTCAACATTCACCTACGAAATACTAGAAAACCTTAGCTCAGAAAAGTCTGAAATAGCAAACTATACATCCCAAATCATAATTTTCTGACAACGCATACCTATGAAAGGCTAAGAAATCCAGCTCAGAAAAGTCAAAAATAGCAAACTACACATCCCAAATCATAGGTTTCAGACACCACACACCTAGGATAGAATATGAAATCCTACTAAGAAACGTCAACAATAACAAACTACATATCCCAAATCATAAGTTTCACTCAACACACACCACCGAAAGGCTAAGAAACCTAGCTCATAAAAGCCTGAAATAGCAAACTACTAACCACAAACTATTTGTTTCAGACAACATTCACCTAGGAAATACTATGAAACCTTAGCTCAGAAAAGCCTGAAGTAGCAAACTACACATCCCAAATCATAGGTTTCAGACAACACACATCAACGAAAGACGGGTGCTCGGGGAGAGCCTTTGCGGATCTGTGGGTCCCTTGAGGGTGGGTGGGCCGGGGGGAGCTCGAGGGGACGTTGGGGGCGGGGGGGATGGGGTTTGGGGGGCGGAAGATGGATGTGGGGGGGGGGGAGGGGTCTGGGGGGTCCCGGGAGGGCCATTGGGTGCCTGGTGGACATTTGGGGACCGGTGGAGGGCCTTTGAGACCCCGTTGGTCCTTTGGGAGCTCGATGTGCCTTTGGGGGGCCCGGGGATGGCATTTGGGGGTCTGGGTGGGCCTTTGGGGTGCCGGTGGCCCTTTGGGAGCTTGGGGGGCCTTTGAGTGTCCGGGGGGACAGTTGGGAGCCGGGGGGACATTTGGGGCCTGGGGATGGCCTTTGGGGGTCTGGGTGGGCCTTTGGGTGCGCCGGTGGCCCTTTGGGAGTTTGGGGGGCTTTGAGGACCGGGGGCTTCCTTCGGGGTTGGGGGTAGGAGGATCGGAACCCTTTGGGGTTGGGTAGAGGACCTCACAACACTGTTCAAATGAAACTTGTGTATTATAACGACCACAGAGTTTCACCATTAAATTCTCTTCCAAAATCTCTTCAAAAATCTTCTTTTAAAATGTCTCTATCTGTTTCGCCGAAATAATTCCATAGCCTGTCTAAAACGGTTTTGCCCAAATAATCCCTAAACGTAAATTCAGCGTGTTTCTTTGTTATTGGCATCTCTGCGCTAACGCATTTCAAATTAATATGAAACCTTTTCGCGCGCTAAAACGATTCATCGCTAAGATGTTTCTTGCCTAATTGTTTCCATGGCCTTTGGTTATTAATATCCTTTGGAGTTCGATCAGTAGAACTATTCCCGAGGCAAAGACATTAATGATTTGGATCTATTCCTTGAGAAATGTTTCTAGGCGAAAATTTTAAAAGTCTGACAGATGATGTCATTGATTGATTGATCCGTCAAGAAAGGGGAAATTAATTTGTTGTTTCTAAGGGGAATTATTGATTCACGATAGGTGGATTGAGGTCGACAGCACAGGTGTTCTGACACGTGACAGGATCATGTTGTTTATGGTATTCACAGTGAGAAAGTTCCTGTTTTTTCAAATTCTCAGTGACAAAAACCATAAAAACATACAAAAATGTGATAAAGTTACTGTTTTTCATATTCTCACTGACAAAAACAATAAAAACATACATAAATGTGACAAAATTCCTGTTTTTTCAAATTCTCACTGACAAAAACCATAAATCATCCATAACCATCCATTAAAACATACATAAATGTGACAAAATTCCTGTTTTTCAAATTCTCGTTGACAAAAAAACCATAAACCACGTAGTTCTCGTGCCAATATATGGTGTTAAAAAAAGTTGTAGGTGGCAGCAGGGGTGCGTGATCGGGCCTCCTGACCCCTCTCTACTAGTGTCACGGTTTGACACGGTTTGAGTCAGTGTCACAATTACCTGTATGAGTGTGATTGACGAGGTGAATCCATTAAGAGCTAAATGAATAAATTTTTTATTTAAATTGGATGAAATCGATTTTACATTTTTTTATAGGAAATCTACATTAAGTGAATTTAAATCGAAAATTATAAATGTATAAGTGTGATCGCTATAATACACAAGTACCAAGTTAGGAGTGCAGCTAATATAACATATTGTTTAGTATTGGAGTATGCATAAAGTTGACACTAATAAAGTCGTAGGCGCCGAAAATAGAATTTTAATGTAGAAACACAGAACAATCCTTAGAAATCAAGTAGTGAGGTGGTTATGGATTTGACGACGACCATAGTGGGCATATTATTTGAGCTACTACAAATACCTCTTAGGAAAAGTAATATACACTTTAGGCAACGATACAGCAGCCACTAGTCATCCATGCCCCAGCCTCCAAGGGCCCAAATACCGCTCCTCCTACTTTTTAGCCTCTCTCCCCATTTCTTGTACTTTTTTGGTTCTTTTTTAAATTTTAGTTTGAACTTTTATTTTTTATTTTTTATATATTTTTTAAAATAAAATTTTTTACATGTCTTAAAATTGCATGAAATATACTTAAAATGAAATGAAATGTACAAAATAACATGTAATATTTTCGAAATACGAAATGAGAAATATATAGATATTCTAGTCGTGATTTTTACTATTAGAAAAATAATGTTTGTAGTAACATTTTTCTTTTGAGAGAATTTTTTTGGGACTTAGAATTTTTTCAACTTTTTTTTTTTTATGTGGCTGGACCAATGGTACTCTATGGCCACTTATCGACACTAATGGTACTCTACGCGGCTGTTCCAATTGTACTCTATGACTGGTTATCAACACTACATAGTTTATTTTATATTTTCAATCAGTTATTTTTGTAAATTGGAAGGATAAATACTTGCATCATAATCTTTAAGAAAAAATGAAGGTGAAATATTCGAAGTAAGAGTCTGCACGTGATAAAGTCATTGTTGCGTTGAATGCTTAAAAAGACATATATTTGAACTATGAAACAAGTAATAGTGGAGTTCTCATTGGAAATATATGTGTGCGTTGTCATGACATTGAGAGATTAAACTCCTTTGAACTACCGAAACCATTCGACATTGCTGATGGTGGATATGCGAGAGTGAGGTTTCTGAGATTTCATCACTCAAAGAGAACGCCAACATAAAAATAGTAGTTGATGAAGAGGGGCAGCTTCTAGCTAATTTATCTGTTAACACGTTACCCATTGATAATTGTTCTAGCAACTTCTAACTAATTGTTCTGGTAACGCGTTACCCATTAATAAATCCTATCTTCATCTCTCTGGTATAAGTATTCAAATGAAAGCAAAGAGAAAAAGAAAGGTCTACTGCTACACAAATATAATAAACAATATCTTGTCTACATGTCAGAATTGTTACCTGTGTAAAAACAATGTAATAATAGACAGTGAAATCGCAGGCAAAATCAAAAGGGCATAGGCAGACAATGTCACTAGTGAATATAAAGCTGAATTGATAGAAAATAAAGCGCATGTGAACATTACTACTACCATTGATCATATACCAACAGGTATAGTCAATGTACCTAATGATACCAAAGACGAGACGCATATTGAACCTGTAGCTGACGCCGCAATAAAAATTGTGAATGACAGAAAATGGATTAATGATTATTCTACTGATTACGAACTAGGAGAAAAGAATACCTACACTATCAAGAAAGAACATTATGAATTATTTTATGGAAGAGATTCAAAATGTCCAAAGTTGTTCAATAATATTAATAATATACAATAATATATGTAACGTATTATTATTTTAATATTGTACATGTCGTTATTTCAATAAAAAAATGTATGCATTACTTTGTTATAAGACCATTATTTTTAGGGTACGCTAGCACGTCATACGTTTAGAATGTTTATTAAAAAGTCGGAGATGTAAGAAAAAGAATATTCAGAGATATAGATACTACTAGCAGACTCATAAGACTTTTAATTGATGAGTGAATATAAAAAACAATAAAAGATACTTTTACATAGAATAAAGTCAACTACTTGGTAAATTCCAAGTCTTTTAATTGGTAACTGAGTATTAAAAATTAATAAAAAAGCACTTTTGCCATGAACAAACTCAACTACTTGATAAATTCCAAGTTTTTTAATTGATGCCTGAGCATCAAAATTAATAAAAAAGCACTTTTGGTCACTGAGTATCAAAAATTAATTTAAAAAAAATACTTTTGCATAGAAAAAATTCAAATACTTTGTAAAAGTCTTTTAATTAATGACTCAATATAAAAATTAATAAAAAAGTACTTTTAGATAGAACGAACTCAACTATATGGTAAATTCCAAGTCTTTTAATTGATGACTGAGCATCAAAAATTAATAAAAAAAAGGACTTTTGCTATGAACAAATTCAACCACTTGGTAAATTCCATCCCTTTTAATTGGTGAGTTAGTATCAATAATAAAAAAAGTACAATTTTTTTTAAACACAATTAAAACCCAATTTTTTATTAACTAGGTTACATTATGTTAACTGCTGTAAGGCTATGCTCTCTGGGCTCAGTAAGCGTGGCCCACGCTGACTCAACCCAAACGAATCTAGCTTAACAACAGTTAACCTAATGTAATCTAGTTAATAAAAAAATTGTGTTTACTCTAGGTAGTCGGGGTATTTGAGGTTGGCTCTGGGTACCCTCGATGTGGCAAGATGGGAGCACTTTGGGTGTTTATTTTTTGCATTATTCATTTTAAAATGACTCTCACACTACTAATCACAAACGAACTGTGTAGTTCAGTTGGTTCTATGCAAAAGTGCTTTTTTGAATATTCAGTCACAAATAAAAGACTTGGAACTTACGAGGTAGCTGAGTATCTTCTATGCAGAAGTGTTCTTTTATTAGTTTTTGATAATCAGTCACCAATTAAAAGACTTAGAATTTACCAAGTAGTTGATTTTTTTCTATGCAAAAGTGTTTTCTTATTACTTTTTGATTCGCAGTCATCAATTAAATAAGACTTGGAATTTACCAATTTTTTTAATTTTTGATACAGAGTCATCAGTTAAAAGATTTATAATCTACAAAGTAACTGAGTTTGTTCTATGCAAAAGTACTTTTTTTTATTAATCAATTAAAAAAAGACTATGATTATACCAAGTAGCTGAGATCGCTAAATGTAATAGTGTTGTTTTTATTAATTTATTATATTCACTAACAAATTAAAAGACTTGGAATTTACTTAGTAGTAGAGTTTGGTCTACTGTTTATTAATTTTTTACACCAAGTCACCAATTAAAAGACTTGAAACTTACCGAGTAGTTGAAATTGTTCTGTCCAAGAGTACTTTTTCATTAATTTTGATACTCAGTCATTAATTAAAAGACCAATAATTTACCAAGTAGTCGAGTTTGTTCTATGCAAAATTGTTTTTTATTAACTTTTGGTGCTCACTCATCAATTAAAAGACTTGGAATTTACCAAGTAGTTGAATTTATTCTGTACTAAAGCGTTTTTTTATTAATAATTGATACTCAGTCAGCAATTAAAAGACTTGGAATTTACCTAGTAGATGAGTTTGTTCTATGCAAAAGTACTTTTTTATGAATTGCCTATATTCAGTCACCAATTAAAGGACTTGGAATTTCCCAAATAGTCGAATTTTTTCTATGCAAAAGTTTTTTTTTAATTAATTATTGATACTGAGTCATCAGTTAAAAAACTTAATATTTTGTATGTTTTCTTTTCTATGTAAAAGTGCTTTTTTACTCATTTTTGATACTCAGTCATCAATTAAAAGACTTGGAATTTATCTAGTATATGTATTAGAAGACATCAACTCAAAGCCAAAACAATTAAATTTATTTTTGACAGCAACTTTTCAAGAGAAGTAGAAATAAAATGTCTTTTAAAGAGCAATCGATTGCCAATAGTGCAGTCAATCTAAATTAATTTTAGGGGTTACCTATAAGAACTGAAAAAATCTTTGATTTTTTATCGTTCGAACCAGAAAAAATTTTTCTACAATATATAAAAAATCAGCCAAAGTCGGTCGAGGTAAAATTGACCGTTTTTCGTCTTTTCTTCTAAAATGAGGACTTTTTAAAACAACTGAATTTGCACGTATATAACGTTGATCATAGGTAAATCTGGTACTTGGATCACGGATATGCACTTCATTTTTCTTTTCAACACTCAGATTCAGTCCCTCCCCCTCTCGCCCTTAAATCACGCGTCAATATAGGTCTGAGAACAACATTACGCGAAATTGAATCCATATAGAAAAAAATTTGACTGTTAATGCAGAGAAGAAGTCGTGTCCACGCCAATTTACTCCATCTTTCGTCCCCACCCTAAATGTGACCACCCAACATTGTTAGAAGCCAAAAAGCAATTTCTCATAACTAGATAAATCATTGATTTGAACTTGACAAAAAATCATAGGTAATCTGAAATTGCAAAAAGATTAGAGATACATCACATTGATTAATTAATCACATGTCTTCTTCATCTTCGAAATAAGCCTGAGCTTTAGAGCAGCTAGTTCATTTGCAAGATTTGCAAGCAATGTTGCATTTGCTGTCATTTTGATGACAGTTCCACCAGTTACTATCACAGAATGCCTTGCAACCACACTTCACGACGATGAGAATTTTCTTTGATTCTACTGGAAGATCCATGAAGATAGGAATCAGCATGCCGTTTTGGAGTTTAAATCTCCAATTTTCAGGATCAAGGGCAGTGCTCTGAAGCCAGATCCAATCTTGTACTTGAAGATAGGCTCGGAAACAGTGAAATTTCACTTTAGCAGGTAGGAGGTAGAACTTTGGGATGGATCGAAGTTTTAGTCGTTGCTACTTTCTACTCAAAGACTCGGTGTCGGAAACTGCCAAGATTGTCAATAGATTTTCCACCGTACAATATAGAAAGTTCAGCCCCTCCTGCAGCTTCAGTTTCTTCTTTCGAAGCATCAATATGAGAAAACTTTGAAGCATTTTCCCTAAACTGTTCGTTGTCTCTCAGCCGCTTAAGCACAATCCTTTTGCCAAGTCCATGTAGGCAGGAAGTTGTGTCGCAGCCAATTGGTGAGCAAAAGGAGCCAGTTTGCAGATTTCAGTTCCAATCTTCTTAACAAACTCTGTGATGTCCCAAGTTGCACCTGAAGTAGCTGCCTTAGGCTCACTTTGTAGTTAGACCTTGCAGCAGTATTTGTAGCAGAATTGTTAAGAAGATTGGGACTGAAACCTGCAAACTGCTTCTTTTTGCTCACTAGTTCTAGGCTGTGACACTACTTCCAGTCTGCATGGACTTGGCAAATGAATTGCAATTAAACGGCTGAGAGACAGCAAACAGTTTAGGGAAAATGCTTCAACGTTTTCTCGAATTGATGCTTCGCAAGAAGAGATTAAAGCAGTGAAAGAGGCTGCACTTTCTATATTGTAAGGTGGAAAATTCACTGATCATCTTAATAGTTACCGACACAGAGTCTTTCAGTAGAAAGTAGCAAAAAATACATCTTTCGTCCATCCCCAAGATCTACCTCCTGCTTCAGCAGCAGTAAAATTTCACTGTTCTCGAACCTATATTCAAGAACAAGATTGGATTGGGCTTCAGAGCACTGCCATTGATCCTGAGAAATGGGGACAGAAACTCCAGAACGTTAAGCTGTACCCCGTCCTCATAGATCTTACAGCGACACCAAAAAAACTCCCACAGTCGTTAAATGTGGGCATAAGGGATCCTGTGATAGTGACCGATTCAGTTGCCGTCGAAATGGCATGGAATGCAACAGTAAATGCAAATCTTGAGAAGGAACTAGTTGGTCTGATCCTCAGGTCCAAATCAAAGGTGAAGAAGACATATTATTAACTACACAAATGAGATAATCTCTAATCATTTTAAAATTTTAAATTACCTGTGATTTTTTGTTCAAATTAAAATCATTAATTTACCTAGTTTCGAAAAGTTGCTTATTGAATTCTAAAAATTTGGGGTGGTCACGCTTAGGATGGAGGGGGTAAATCAACATGGAAACGACTTCTCTCTGCATTAGCAGTCCATTTTTTCTGCATGGTCTCAACTTCACGTATTGTTATTCTATATTCTTAGACCTATATCGACGTTTGACTTATGGGAGGGAGCGGCCAGGGGCAAAACAAAAACAAAGTCTATAAATCAGAAGTGTCGAACTATCAAAAGCAGTGTTGCCAGATTGGCTTATTCTACGCCAAACTGGCTTATTTTGTTGGCGACTGGCTTGAAAATTTTTGGAACTGGCTTGTGGCTTAAAACTTGGCTATTTTTATTTTGAGCTGGCTTATTTCTTGGCGTGATTTACTTTTTCGGGAAGAATTTATATTTTTTGGCAATTCATCCGATTCTCGAACGAACGAACGAACAAATGCTCACGAAAGGTCAAAACCACGTTTTAACTCTATGGTCAAAATATAAATCTAACCGCGGCACTGTTGTGGAGCTTTCAAATCCTATGAGACACGTGGCTTCGTAAGAAAAGCATAAAAAGTATTAGCCATTAAGTCATGGGGTTGAACTACAGCTAAAGGTACAGTATATTAGCTGTTACTTGTTAGTATATTATAACGCCAGGAATCAACCTCATAACAGACATGTCTGTAACATCTACAGATCCTGTTTAGCTGTTTAGTTCATGTGAGTCGTCCAGGAGTCGTCATGCTGTCGTCATGTACACTCTAGCTATTTTCTGTGGTTTGTATCTCTTTACAAACAGATTGGGTACACAGCTTAGCCCACTGGGTACACACCCCAATGCATTGGGTACTGCCCCCAATATATTGGGTACCCC
Organism: Artemia sp. Qi Xiang Cuo; assembly: GCF_049724085.1. NCBI lineage: Eukaryota > Metazoa > Arthropoda > Branchiopoda > Anostraca > Artemiidae > Artemia > Artemia sp. Qi Xiang Cuo. The sequence continues at coordinate 62,899,229 of NC_142796.1, forward strand.
CATACCCGTTTTCACTTTTCGTCTAGGCCTATTCTGAGAAAATACATTTATTTATATTTGAGGTTTTCTTTGCATCACTTCAGTTTAAATATGCTCAAAGGAAGAAGCAAACTGGTCATGGGTTTTCTCAGAATACTTGCAAACGTGAAAATCAGTATGGGGCAGTTAGGGATATTAATTGTTTTATGTACTACCATCAACATAATGTACTACTTCACCCCTGCAGTAGTACACCACAGGATCTGTACCTAAGAATTTGAGTGCTACACCCCACAATCAGTACTACATTAAACATGGCATAGGTCCTACTACGCTATATATGGAGTAGGTCGTGCTATGATATAGGGTATATGGATTAGTACACTTGGTTAGATGTAGGTATCAAATTCTGAGGTACAGATCCTGTGGTATATTACTACAGTGGTGAATGAGTACATTATATGTTGATGGTTGTACCTGAAACAATTACTCCCTACCTGGTATGGGGGGTACTCAATGCATGGAGGTTTGTGTTTCAAAGCATTGGCTACCAGAAAATTGGGCACATACCGCAGAAAATAGCTTGTGTACATGACTGGTTTGCACCCCAATTTTTAGCGGTGATGAGCATCAGCTTGTGACATAAGCAAACCTGAAGCAATCAATCTTGTTTCAGACTCACTTTTATTCAGTTTTCCCAAGGTATTAGCCTATTGTTAAATACTAGAGAAATTAGTTATATATAATATAGGCTAATAGCTAATATGTAATAAAGTACCATATAATACTAATGAAAATATCAGAAAGAGATATATGAATACAGGAGCCTGAGCCTTTGTAATTGCCACTGCCCATATTTAATTTTCGCTTTAGTTTCTCTGACTGATATCAGTACTTAAACCTTGTATAAACATAGTTGTTGGGAATGAAAAGAAATTTGAGATTCTGCTCTGCCAAATGCTATTTGTTCGCATCTCTTTCTCTGTTGAGAGGCCCCTGTTTAATAGTTCTTGATATATCAGTACTGAAAGATTTTTCTAGAACCGTCAATATAGCCATTTTACAACCTTTAATTTGTGGAAGTATATGAGAAAACTCAACATTGAGGCCGTTTTCCATTGCTCGATTTTTCTGAGCTCAGTTCAGCCTTTCTCACAATTTTTTTTTCTATTTGTGTTTGTGCAACCTCTTGGCCGAGCTCAGCTCAGAAATTCCTCTTCTATTGGTTTTGTGAGAGCTGTTGGCTGAGATTTTGCTCGCACAAATTTGACCCCGGGCTGACTTTTTTCTGAAATTAAACTTCTGAAATCAAAAATTAAACTTCTTTAAGTCAGTATTGCAATGCAAATTTATAACCCAGCTATGTTGCAAGATGTTTAAAAAATCATCTTTTAGTAATTAGAAGTCATCAGAATAGGCAGGATATATTATTCAAATATTGTTACAAGTACAAGCTTAGCTTGGACCTTATTGTCAATTTTTACTCCAAGATGAACTTACAAATTCAGTTTATTTTTCCATACTCTTTTCAGATTGAATGTCATTTTTTCACTGTTACTAGGCCTTCCAACTCAACTGAACCGGACAGTGTTGGAACAAATGGTGTTGATGGTGGTGGATCTGAGCTAAAACGAGATTTAATAGAAAAATCAGCACATGAAATTAGTATAGGTACGAGAGATAGCAGTGCCATCACCAAATACAGACGAGTTGTTCCATCAAAAGTTAAAATAGTGGCAAATTTGTGTAATGATTCATCAGCCCAAGATTGTGTGGAACCTGATGAGTCAGATGACAGTGACTCTGAGACTGACAGCATGGACAGTGATAGCAGTGCCACCAGCCACCACAGGCAAAAACGAGCTGTTCTACTAAAGTCTAAGACAGTGGCAGAGCTGTTAAAAGAATCAAAATTAGTTCAAGAACTGGTGGAACCAGACGTAGCGGGCTCTACCTCCGAAGTGGTGAACAGTCACTCAGATACTGGCAGTCCGACACCAAAACTAGTCCCAGAAAGGGTAGTTAAAACCTCTCTTTTAAAACTTGGTGTACCTCAAGCATCTACTGCCAAGCAGATTGTTACCTCAGTCTCTACTAAAGTACTTAAGCCGGTCCTGGTCCCAGATAGTGTGGTTCAAACCTCTCGTTATAAACTTCATATACCTCAAGTATCTACTGCCAAGCAGATTGTTAACTCAGCCAGCCAGATTGCTACCTCAGGGTCTACTAACGTAGTTAAGCCTGCCCCGTCCAATATTACTAGCAATATGCAGAACCCTAACAAAAAGACTGAAACAAACAATCAGAATTGTGTTGAAAGTGAAACAGGAGAAATGGTGTCCAGAAGCCAAAACGAAGGAAGCAGCAAGGAACCTGAAGAAGGAAGAAATGTTACGCCAAGAACCAGTATGACAAAAGTTGTGAAAAAGAGTTATGAAAGACTATATCAGTCTGTGTGGGACAAAGATACAAAATTCCAAGGCTGGCATCAGCGTGTTCAAGGTGATGACACAAAAGCATTGTGTAAAATCTGCAATGGTACATAGTTTAGGGATCACAAACATGATCTGGAGCAGTACATGATATCGAAGAAGCATGAGAAGAAGGCGACAAGTCTGAAAATACAGAAACCAGTCACTGAATGTGGTGAGTACTTTTCTTTTGAACATGGCTTAACAATAGGGGGGTCCCTATGTTCTTGTCATCAAGAGACCTACCAGAATGAGTGGTCTTTGTAGCACTCCTCCGAAACTTCGTAGCAATAAGGCCCAATGTCCAGTGTGTGTTTTGTTGGGAAGTCTTAACCCCACCTTGAGTTCTGTGTATATTTTAGAGAGGCCCTCAAATACGTCCCTCAACCAAGAATATGTAACATTTACATCTCAACAGAATTTGATAACGATTAATAGCAAGTGGCCCGTTATTTAGCGTATGAGGGACCCACTCGGAGTTCAATGACCAGTCATTAAAATCAACCAAGGAAGTACACTTGTGTTTCTGTAAAGAGGCATATCACAACAGAGTTAAGCGATCCCCAGAGAGGTGGGGAGGGCTGCGTTACGTAGATCATGTCCTAACCATGAAACATGCAACATTTCATCCCCCTCTGACTTTTCCTTCATGGGGAAAATCCGGACGGAAGTTTTGCCCCCCCCCCCAACTAGTCCCCGAAGCCGCGCCGAGCCGAAATGACGGCGGCGAATGTGCAGTTCAGTATCGGCGGCGGCGCGCCACCAGGCGCGCCGAAATTTTTTTGGCGGTGCGCCGCCCATATTAGACCGGCGGCGCGCCACGGCGCGCCAATTTTTCTAATTAAAAATAATAATAAAATTCCACTTCACCAAGCACGTTCAACCTCGATTTTAGTAAGGATTTTTAAATGATGGCTAAAAACATACAAGAACAATATGACAAAACAAGAATTTTTTGGGCCGTGCGGAAAGTGTTTCTGTTCACTGTCGATCAGACCAAGTAGAATTCTCATTTTTAGCCACTAAACCCAGGGAAACCTATGTTGTGTTTATGTTTAACATCGCATTGTTCCTATAAAATCCCGTGTTTAGTCATTTCCTTCTTGCTAATTATTTGGGCTAATGTGTTTATAACTTTAAAAGTTTGAATTTAAAACATCTCTTGTTCATCAAATACATACGAAAATGAATTGAAAAAAAAAAATAATAACGACATCGAAAAAATACTGTATACAAATCAGATACCATGGCTTAACAACACCAACAATTTTAAATCAGCGGTTACATCACTTTAGTTACAATTGATGTAACAAAATTCAGTTTGTTCACTGTGCCTGGAGCCATTGATCTTTTTGCAGTCACTATCAGTCCTGTCATGCTGAAAAGCCATTTAGCTGGGGTACATGTGGCTGGTACAGCCAGAACTTAACGAGCGTAAACTGCCAGTCGCGGGATCGGATACTAGTACTGGACCTTGGGGTCCCACAGAATGCCGCAAATGGGCTTCTTCTTTGTATCTGCTGAAATAAGTTGTTTTATAAGGGAGAACAAACCTGCACCTTCACCATAGGGCTCCTGCGCACTACACTACAGGAGGAACTAAACTGCACCTTTACCCTCTTTTCTTATCAACACGGAATAACCCTTCGAAATTCTTTTCTGAAATAAGTGGTCAATATATAACGTTTCAAGTCAAAGTTTAAGGCTACTTCATCTTCAGTGTGCTCTACTGACTGTTGAAAAAAATTTAATTCATTTCTATAGATATATTTCTATACTAGCTCTAGATAATCTACCAAGCGGAAAACTACCGCAAATCAGCATCGATAAATAAATGAAACCCAAAACGAACAAAAATAACAATAAATAACTGAATCAAACTCAAAACGAGCAGAAATTAACATAAGTTGGGCTCAAAACCCCTATGCCTTCCCAAGGCCAGAACATAATTTTCACTTTCCTGAAAAAATATAAATGTTTTTACTTTTATAACTGTAATAAATCAAATAATATTAAAATTTTGATTACTAAATATCAGTATATGTATATTAAACTGACAATGCATATTCATTTGTATTTTTTTCAGTAAAGTACAAATTATGTTCTGGCCTTGGGAAGGTATAGGGGTTTTGAGCCAAACTTATATTAATTTCTGCTCGTTTTGATTTTGACTCGGTTATTTATTGTAATTTCTGTTCGTTTTGGGTTTCATTTATTTATCGATGCTGATTTGTGGTAGTTTCACGCTTGGTAGATTATTTGACTTTAATTTTGCTCATTTTTGGTTTAATGGAGTTCTTTACTTTTCTTTGAGAAAACTTATTTTACGGAAACAGTTTTTTTTAATTAATTTCTGTTCGTTTTATATTGACATAGTCTTTTCAGGGAAAAAGAAAATCATACTTTAAATGTTTTCGTTTTTTTAAGAATTTATAGTTTGGCCTGCTATTTGTATGCTGGAAAACAATTTTCAGCAAAATTTAATAACATAGACTCTTATAAAAATCTGGACACAAATAATAGTGTTTAATTTAGTTTCATACCTCCTCTAGTTGACCTGAAAGGGTAAACTTGATAACATTCGCAAACAAATTTGTTTACTTTCTCTGATAGCTTGGATACACTTACGCTATTTTGATTTGGTCAAATTTTAAGAGCAGAAGAAGTCCTGAAAGTTTGAACATAATACCCTCACTCGTTTTTGGGATAATGCCGAGATGCCTTATTGGGAATTAGCATTAAACACAGTGCATTTTGATTTAATCTTAAGGCAAAATTGAGTTTTTAAACATAAAGACAAATGGGAGGGTGGGCATGGTAGGGGGATTAGTTTCCCTCCTATCACTTTCGACTATTGAAAAGGACATCAGCCCTTTCTATTTTCAATCAAATGAGCCCTTTTCGAAGTTCCTACGACGACTCCTTCGATACGAAGTGCCCTTGTCTAAACAACAACAAAAACAAAAAAATGATACATTATACCCATATCGATCTATACTAAAAAATTTTCAAGCCTTCCAATCACTTTCGATTATTATAAAGGGCACTAGGCTTTTCGATTTCCAAACTAATGATCCCTTTTTGAGTTTCTACGACAACGCTTTCTATAAACACCGTATATACCCCCAGGGCATAAATTACAACCCTTACCCTACGGGCTGGGAGGGTGGTTGTCATCCTCTAAGACCTAATTTCCAGAACTTTCAACTGCGTTAAACAAAATGGCTATCTCAAAATTTTGAGTGTTTGTGTTTCGGGAAGTGGTGGGCGTGGAAGGGGTGTTAGTTGCCTTCCAATCATTTTCGACTATTAAAATGGGCACAAGGCACTCCAATCTAATTGAATGAGCCCTTTTCAAAGTTTCTACGACAACTTCTTTGATATGAAATGGCCTGGTCTAAAGGAAAAATAATAAATAATACATTGTGCCAACATTGTTAACTAAAATACCCTTTCCCTAAGGGTTGTGGGGGAGTAACCTCCTTAAAAAACATATTTTCTCTCTGGAAATCAGTTACTCTGAACAAAATGGCTACCTTAAAATTTTGATTGGATGTGTTTTGGGAAAGGGTGGGCGTGGAAGGGGTGTTAGCTGCCTTCCAATCACTTTCAACTATTAAAAAGGGCACTACTTATTCCAATATCCAATCGAATAAGCCCTTTTTTAATTTTCTACAGCAACTTCTTCGATACGAATTGCCCTGGTATGGAAAAAAAAAAAAAAAAACATTGTGCCAACATTGTTCTTTACTTAGACATCTCGATTGCGCTGCCTATGATAACATCCTGAATTGCCTAATGCTCTTTTACCTACCTCTTTTCATCCGAAAAATAAGAAAGAAAAATGAACAGAATTTTAAAGTGGAAGGTAGAATTTTTGTTTCAAGAAAAATTTCTTCTTCTCCTTCCTATGAACCGATATATATGGGGCGAGCCCACGATGACAGTATTTATTTTTAAGAAACAGATTAGCCGGGATGACGGTTGAAGCCCGGAGGTCGATATCGAAAACCAAAAAACAGAAAAAAACGGCGGCGTATTAGTGACACTACCACCGATAGAATCAGTGCCGGCGTCAGCGCGCTGTTCCACGTACGGTGGCGCGCTGCCGTTTTTTTTCGGTGGCGCGCCGCCGATTTTCGGCGCGGCTTCGGGGTCTAACCCCAACCACATCCCCTTTCAGAGTAAAGTTATGAAACATAGCCGAAATAATCGGTTATGAAACATAGCAAAAATAATCACGAATAATTAATGCTAATTTTCAAGGAGTCAAGTCGGCAAACTTGGCTTCGCAGAAAGCGGAGCTGGTCTTGGCTGCTCATGTAGCCTGTCACTCTTTGGTGAGAAAAATCGACCATCTTTCTATCATCATCAAAGATTTATTTTCTGGGCCTATTGGTGAATCGGTGAGGCTAAAAAGAAATAAATGTTCCGCTCTCATTAAGAATGTGCTTGGACCTGAAACCCTGAAGGAGATAGTGGCTGACATTGGAGATGGTAAGTACTCTCTAATACTGGATGAGTCAACTGATGTCTCTACAATGAAGTTCATTTGTATTTGCATTCGATATTACAGCCCGAAGTTGAAAAAGATAGTGTGTACTGCGTTAGGAATGGTTGAAGTGCCATCAAATATAGCTATTATACTCCACACAGAACTCACAAAATTTCTTGAAGAGTGCAAAGTACCTCTCAAAAACCTGATTGGTATCGGTAATGATGGGGCAAATAACATGTATGGCGCAAATTACTCTCTATTTACATAGTTGAATGCAGATGGGTTACCCCACTTCAGCTTTTCAAATGTGTCTGCCACTCCCTGCACTTGTGCGCTTCCGAGGCGGTGGAAGAGTTGCCGAGCAACCTAGAATTTATGCTCTCGGAAACGTACAAGTGGTTAAGCGTAAGCCCGTTGCGAAGGGAAGCGTACGGCCAGATGTATAGGCTGATAAATCATGGAAATTCGCCCCTTAAAATTGTGGCCCCTTCAAGTACACGCTGGTTGTCGCGATACACCGCAGTGTGTAGAGTTGATGAGCAATACCTCGAACTGACACCACATGTTCGCGTCACCAAGAACAAAGAGAGGTGCTAAACACCATAAACTTTGCGAGAAATGTACAGTGATAAGCACGAGCGTCTATACATTGTCTTTCTGAAACCGCTATTGGCTGACTCTCAGAGGGTGAACATACTATTTCAACATTTGAATGCAGGCCAATTTCGTCTCTTTCAAGAGCTGAAAGATTTGGTCATGTGCATCCTGCGCAGAATCCTTCGACCCTCTGCAGTGTCCCTTAACCTCAACCTTGAGTTTCTAATTTACTAACTTCCTGTCGACCAGGTAGACTTTGGTCATTTGTTTCTTTCTGAACTCAGCGAAGCTGATCTTCCAAGCGAGATGAAAAAGGAAATAAAGCTTCGCTGTCACGGCTTTCTCAAGACGGCTGCAAGGTCATTTCTGAAACGTTTACCTCTCGCCATTGATTCCCTTCTGAAATTGAGAAGTCTCTCGCCTACAATATATTTATCTCAGACTAGACCCAGATTCGCCGACCTACCTCTTAGTGTGATTCCAGTGACAGAATTTGGAGACATGGAAAACCAGTGGAGACGCCTGCTCGAGGTTGACTGGAATGAAATTTGTGGCGGAGAACTTCCAAAAGACTCCTCTGAGTTCTGGGTCCACGTGCTTCAGTTTCGCGACCCAATTGGAGAGCCAGTCTTTCAGGATTTGGCAAAGTGGGCATTGTCGTTGCTGAGTTTGCCTATCAGCAACGCAGTCGTTGAGTTAGCGTTTTCTATGATGACCTGTGTTAAGTCAAAGCTTCGGAATGGAATACTTTTACCAATCCTAAACGCAATTTTGATTTTTCGACTGTGGATGTCTGTCAGTGGCCACGGCTGTTCGTCATTCGTACCATCGGCCAAAATGACTTCGTTCAACAGTTCCATATATTCGAAAAATGGAGCTGAAAATGCGTCTGACAGTGGACGATGTGGCAGAGCTGATGCGCCTGACGCTGACAGGGTAGAAGATGAACTCAGGGACACCTTAGGGGCATTTGGTCAATCTTAAAGGGCTATGAAAGACGGATATTCTTAATCACCGAAAATTCCACCCTGGAACATTTTTTTCCAAACTGCCACTTTTTTTAGTTTTCCCGTCATAAAGCGCCTTAAAAGGTACGCACTTACTCAACGACTGGCAGCCAGAGTTCGGACAGCCATCTTGCACTAAAGGTCAATATAATTATGATGAGTTGTAAACTTCAGAAATCGATGAGTGAGTTGGCTCTCGCAGCACAGCAACAAAATTCAATTCTTAGTTTGCCTTACGTAAAAGTATCGAAATTTATAACATGTGTCATTCCCAATCTGGCCCCCGATACTTCCCATCCATGTTTAAAGTGGTGGAATGTTCAGACTTTGTTAAAATGTGTCTCATCAAACAGGAAACTGGAGATCCGTCCCAGCAAGAACAAATAAAGACTGAGAACCTTTGTCTCCCTATCTTGATACTACAACCATGCGGAGTCAAATAAAATACGGCTGATACCCGGCGAATTTGAGCGGAGGTGGAGCTGGCACAGAAGATTACAATTCGTTACCTCTACAACTAGCTCATCGCAGTACAGCCCCGGAGAAGAAAAATTGAGTGAGAACAAGTGAAAGTGTTTGATTACACTTATCATACACGCCTGGAGGCCTGCTACGGTCTTTTCCTCGCAAATGCGCGGCGGCGATGAGGGAAAGTAGACGGCCGTCAACTCAGTGCTCAGCCAGTTCTCAAATTGGCTCCACCTTCGCTCAGATTTTACGGGTTATCCAATAGTCAGTGCATGGACCAAAGACGGAGGTTCTACTCAGTCATATTTGTTCTTGGTCCCAGGGACGTATTGTGGTTCGTGATAGCCAATTATGACCCTGGAATGGACTTGTGATAAAGACAAAAGTACAATTGTGTACCTTGTGTATCTTTCGTAGCCCTTTAAGGGCGTTTTAGCATCGCATTTAGCATTTGGAAAAGGATTTGATTCCAAAGTTTTGACTTTACACAAAGTGATTTCCATAATTTTATGAATCTATATGTGATAATATTCCAATAATCTGATTTTTGTTTGTGTATCTATGTGATAATAAACCAATGATCTAATGATCTTTTTTGTTTTTGTGTGCGGGTTACGGTCGTTATTAAGTAATGCATCATTTTGTCCAACCAATACATAAGGGCTGGGACACAATTTTAAGAATTTGTTCTGGCAATAATTCTATTGCGCCAAAAAGATCCTCTGACTGAATCGAAAGGTTGACATTAAAACGCCTTGGGTCATAGATTATCATTATAGTAATCGGAGTTCCGACTCAGTGAAATTATGGGATACAGAAATTGCGGCGCAGGCACGGACAGTGCTCGAACTAACACAAGAGAAATCGAGCCGGTGGGCGTCCTCGTCAATAATTTTCCCCGAACTGTTGGACAAGAAAGTAAGCACGGTCGAGCATTTTCTGAACATAGCACGCGGGAATTTCTGTAAAGTCTCTAGAGTTCCACATGGGGTAGCGGTTTATCGCAATTCTACTAAATGCAGCCTCAAAATAATCTCTACACTGGAACTGACCTTCCTCAAGCCAGGGAACGAATTGAAAGGTGAATAATGCCAGTAGGATCAAAGGACCTGAATAGTGGTAAGTATTTCTATAAAACGGCCGTAAAAACTTGGACACCTTTAAAAGTAAAGTTAGATTTTGGGCAAAAAATTGTCTGGCTTATTTTTGGCTTGTTTTTCAAAGGCTGCGGCTTACTTTTTTGTTCACGATCCGGCAACACTAATCAGAAGAAGAATAAGAAAATTTACTAGCTCATCTTTTCCACAGAAATTGAAAACCAGAATCACAAAAAAGTAAGTAGAAGTTTAGCCTAGGTGAAAAGCCTTCGATAGTTGAATTTTTAAATAAATTGCTTTTCAGTTCATTATTTGCAACTAGTTGATACTTTCCCAACCAGTCTTGTAAGCTAGCTCTGCACTCTTATTTGATTTTTTTAAACAAGTACTTTTTTGCCACTCTCCTGTAAATTAGTAGTAAATTAGCAGCTCTTCAGAAGGAGACACATAGTAAAACACAGTAAAGAGTTATATTAGGAAGTATTTTTCTGAGCTTTTAATCAAGATGGTTTATTTCTTTGAACCAAGAGTAGGCAGTAAATATTTACCAAATCATATTATTGACTTACAACTAAAGTGAATATACCACTTGATGCCTTTTTTATGCTCTTTCCAAATATGATAATCATTATAGTCAGAAATGAATTTTACTCCCACCCCTATATACCAATTTGGGGTATAAATTTGCACATTAGGGGGGTTGGGGTAAAGTTTAAACTTACCTCCCATTTACATCAGAAATAAAATTACCCCCCCCCCTCCTAATGTGCAAATATATACCCTGAATTGGTATATAGGCCTATAGGGGTGGGGGTAAAATCCATTTCTGACAAAAGTGATTAGCTATTATATTTGGAAAGAGCATAAAAAAGGCATTGAGTGATATATTCACTTTATTTGTAAGTCAATAATATGATTTGGTAAATATTTACCAAGTAGGCCTAGACCTCCCTAATTAAATCATATTTTCTTTACATTTTGTCCAATTTTTTTTTGCAAAACATGGTGAAAAGCTGTACTGGTTTTTTTTTTTTTGTTTTTTTTTTAGCTCTGAATAGAGACAACCTATTTATTTGAATTATCTATGTCTGCACAATGAACTAGTGCATATCTAGTCCTGGCTACATTGGTTGTGTAGCTCCTTTGTATAATATTATTTTATACAAACAGGAAAAGCTTTTGTCTTTTCCTTAATTTGTAATTTAGTAGATAATGAACAGCAAGGGATCAGGCTGTGGAGTCAGCCAAATATGACATCATACTCTAGAGAAGCAACATATACACAACATATATAGGTTGTTCCTTTGGTATCCATCAAATATACTATCTATATTACTTTATCAATTTTCTTGAGCACAAAAATTAGAAATCAGCACTGCATTTCAAATGCATACAATTCTTTTGGGTACAAAATTAGCAAGTTATTTCCCAACTTTAGATCTATTGAGGCCCAACCCAGGCACCAAAGCACCAACTTTAGATACCTTAATTTTGAAAGCCAGGTAAAGACTCTAATCTTTGAAGACTATAATAGACAAAAAAGAAGACTAAATATGGTGGTCTTTGGAGTTGATACCCAAACAGATGATGCACAGTTTGTCCATGAGTACCTAGCTAGCAATTACAATCTACCTAGTGTTCCTGTATTAAATGTCCACTGTCTGGTGAATCCAAAGGCTTCTGGAACCCCAAACCCTCTACACCCACCACCAATTATGTTCTCTGCCCCTGACTTCAAAACCAACAATTGATTCTCCTGAAACCATTTAAGCCAAAAGGGAAAGAACAGTTCAGAATTTATGTATCAAAAAACAACCAAGAAAAAAGACAGAAATTATATGAGGAACTGCTCAGAAGACAAGCAGGGGGCAAAATTAACCTAGTGATTGAAAGTAAAAAGATTGTCCCAAAAAACTCTCAACAGCCTGCAGCCTCCCCTGGGTTGCAGGTAATGGAAATGTAGAGGAAATTGCAGCTAGCCATAACCATGTAAATAGTACTGTTTATAGAGATTATAGTTTAAGCATGTTAAATTTAAGCTGTACATTTACAACAGATGATGATGAGTCATTCACCAATGCCATGTCAAGTGTTAGTAGCAGAAAATCTTTTCAATATGATGGCTGTATTGAGCACAAATATTGGCTGTTAGTACTTTGTAGTAATTTAGATTGCATTACCACCAAAATAGACAAAATTAAGGCTGTAATGTCAACTAAGCCTGAAGTGAACCCTAATGGTAGGAACTCTTAAACTTGATTCTCTGTATACGCCATGGGTAGAACATATATAGATAAAGATTGAGCAAAAGGGACATCATTTAATTATAGGATGCATTTCTAGAAGCTCAAGCTCTCCCTATCAGAAAAGTTTTCACCTTGCAATTGTAAATGCTATAAATTCAGTGATGAGATGTCCTTTCCAAAAATGAATTAATTGTTGGAGACTTTAACCTGCCCCAAATTTCATGGGTTGATAGCTATTCTGCTACAGGTAATAATGAGGATCAGACTGACCCATTCCTTGAGTGCCTACATGAGCATTCATTATATCAGGCTATTAATTTCCCAACTAGGTACCAAGCAGACCAGAACCCTACTCTCTTGGATCTCTTATTTGTTAAAGATGAGGAAGCAATCCAAAGTGTTGACCCAGAGCCACCTTTTGGGACCTTACATGATGCAAGAAATCAGGCCAGCAATCCAAAAGAAAAGAAACCCTGGAGAAGCTACAAGGACATTACAACACTGGCAAATTATGACAATTTTAAACTGATGCAGAATAAAGTCTGGCAACTTACAAGCAAGCTCATGCTTGCTTGTAAGTTTTTTGATTCCTTAGCATCAAAAACTAATTCAAAGAAGTTTTTGAAATACGCCTCAATTCAAAAGCCTGGTAGACATTCAGTAACAGAACTCTCAGTTAATAAAAATAGTATGCCAATCCTGGAGATATTGCTGAAGTCCTGAATAAGCAGTTCAAGTCAGTCTTCACACTTCCAGACAATGCTCCCTTGCCAGAAATGCTTTATTACAATATTGAGAAGTCTATGCAATTTATCACCATCAAACCTGTTGTCATAGAACTGAGACTCAAAAGATTAAATCCAAATAAGTCTGTTGGCCCTGATGGAGTTCATCCTGGACATTAAAAGAGGCCAATTTGGAGCATGCCCCTCCATTAACAAAACTATTTCAAAAGTCTGGATACCAAAGTAGTTCTTCAAGATTGGTGAAATGCAAATACTATGCCTGTCCACAAGAGTGGAAGTAGGAATAGAGTAGAGTAGAATTTTTTTTTTTTTTAGAGTAGAATATTTTTATTTATAATACATACATAAATAAATGTCACAAAACAGCACACATGCCTGGTGGCATACAAAATGGCTCCTTGGCAGGGAATCAAACCCTGGTCTCCTGCATGACTAATGTCACCAATTACCAACCCATTAGTATTACCTCAAGAGTTGGTAAAATTCTTGAAGGTATTGTGAATACTACAATTACAAAAGATTTATGTGAGAACAAACTACTCAAAAAGAGCCAACATGGCTTCAAATCTGAGCACTGAGTTGAGACAAATCTTATAGAAGCTTATGACTATATCACTAAGTTGCTAGATCTCAATGCTCCAGTTGACATGATCCTTTTAGGTTTTGCTAAAGCATTTGATAGAGTCTGTCATTGATGACTGGAGATAAAATTAATAGCTATTGGTATCCATCTGGAGGTTGTAGAATGGATGATGCAGTTTCTTTCAGTAAGAAAGCAGAGAGTTAAGGTATTTGTAGACAGTGGGCAAGACTTCTTCTCAGAAGTTGACAGTGGTTCTCAGGGAACAATCCTAGGTCCAACATTATTCAATGTTTTTACCAATGATGCTCCAGGAGCTGTAAGAAATAAGATGAGCCTTTATGCTGATGATTCTAAGTTTATTGGCTGTGCAGAGTCATCAGTTACATGAGCTTCCATACAGAAAGACCTGAATCTGATTTCACCATGGGCCTGTGAGTGGAAACTTGAATTTAACATTCAGAAGTGCAAGTCAATGCACTTTGAGAGAGATAACATAAGGTGGCAGTTCCATATGGTAGGAGGGGAGGGTTCAAGACAATTGATTGATTCTTTGGCAGAGAGGAGAGATTTTGGAATTGTTGTTGATGAGGAACTAAAATTTTACAAACATGCACAAACAGTGGTTGCTAAAGCATCCCAGGCCCCAGGCATAATCAAGCATACTGTACACAGCAGATAATCCAAAGTTATGACCAAATGGTGCAAGGGTCTTGTGTGACCATTGCTAGAATTTGGGATGTGTGTTGCAATACCCCTGAACAAGGGCAATCAGCAAAAAAAGAGTATGTGTCCAAAGACAGGCAACTAAAGTTGTTGATGGAGGCAAGAATCTTGAAACTTTTCTTGTAGCCTTGCTAAAAATGTTGGAGAGTAGGCTATAGACTCAGTATGTAGATCAGAGAGGAGTGAGGCACAATAATATACTCATCCAATCATGACCTAGTCTGGGCATTGGTCCATGATTTCAAACCAAATTGTCATCACTAACAGTAAATTTGACTCTAGATTACTGGGACAGTAATGTACCAGTTGATATATGCATCCTTAAAAAAAAATAATCTGACAAACAAAAGAGTCTTATTATAGGGGTTAGAAGGTGGGGTACATAAAAGGGAAGAATTTTGACGTTGTATTATTGGATTGTAGTCAGAATTGCATATACTGAAAGGTTTATAATTGAACATATGGAGGTGGTTGAAAAATGGCTCATAAATTTAACAAATTTATATAACAAACAAATGGGTGAGGTTAATAAGAATGAGTCAATAAAAAAAAAAAAAATAGATGTAGTTCTATTGAAACACAATGATAGAAGTTAAAAGAGAAATAGATTAAGAAAGAATTTTTGCAAACTGATCTTTATTCAAAGTTATTTACAACCAAGCCTATACACAGGGGTACACCTCCCACCCCTGGAAGTTAGAAAGGACAGGCACTTTTTTTATCGTTTTTACTCATTTTCTAATTTAAAAAAAATATATATATAGAGCTTAGTCACATGGCAAGCAGAGATCATGGTCTGCCCACTCCATAGATGTAAGCTGGAAGGGGGTTTAAAGCCTGAGGGCTCAATCTAAAGTCAAAGTAATCAAAGGATTAGTCTTCAATTAGTTCTTAGCTATCATTTCTATATACTAACAACATAAAAAGCAAATATATATCTGTCGAAATATTCTGCAGCTTAAGAACTTCAAAATTTAGGTAATTGTTTAAAGGTGTCACATGTTGATGTTTTTCTGGGTTTATGTAAGTTTTTTATGTAATGCAAAATAGCTCACATATAGCCTAAAATTGTAAGAGATGACTTTCAACTGCTTTTATAAAATGCTGTAACTGGAACTGGAGGGGACTTTGGACCATATATCCTCAATAAAATCTTGAGCTTTATTTAAAATGTTAATTTCTGTAGGAAACAAAAGTTTTTTTTTCTTCTCAAGAAAGTAATTATTTATCTCTTGTCTAACTTTTTATGTTTTAGTCTAGTAAAATCTATAATCAGCATTTTTCAGTTCATAGAATTTTTGCATAATAATATTATCTTTGTAAAATTTTGTTGTTTTGTATAATAAAGTAAGATCTGGTTAATAATTTCTTCTAGTTTTTGAACAGCAGCTTTTAAATTTCATCCTAGGCCTGTTTTGGATGCAGAGAAAAATAAAATTTGAGCATTTGGTTTTGTTTTGTTGTTCAAGCAAAAATTTAGCACCAGACTTGTTTAGATCATGAAATTGTCTCCTTGGGACCTGAAATTGAAAACTTGTTGTGTATTCTAGATTCTTTTTAAATATTGTCTTTGAAAAATGCTTGTTTGTTTAGTTTCATTTAAAAGAAGCAGTAAAACTGCCCATGTCCTATATTCTGAAGAATGCCCCCTCCCCTGCATAACATGCTCAAACCCTTCAAATATATTTAGAACTAAAAATAATAAAAAAAAATGAGTAGACAAATCAGCCTATTGGTTCTGTGATTCTAGTGAAATGTGAGTGGAAGGGAGTGTTCCTCTTTTATGTTAATGGGGTTTGAATGGAGGCAAACTAACATTATGGTCCAGGTGACTGTGGCAATTCAAAGGGTGTTAAACTATTGTAAAAATCTTATAGAATTTTCTTAAGATTCTATGAAATAGTTTCTTTTATTCAGCAATTGGCTTCCAAGTACTTCTGCTTCCAAAAAAAAAGAAACACTGAGGTATTCTACAGATTATAACACACAATAGTTTCAAGTACCCTAAGAAGAAAATGATAGACCAGAAAATGAAATCAACAATTTGATCCAACCTGATTAGTTTAGAATCGTGGGTTACAAATCCCAGTTTGACTCAATTGATATTATATAACCTTTATAATTCCCTGCTGACACAGTTTTCTGATGCATATAAGGGCGAAAGACGATTCTGGGGCTTCAGCTAGTCTTCCCATCTGGTTCTTATGGTCAGTGGACTTTTGATAGTCCAATTGTGGTGCTATATAACTAATTTTCTGAATCCAATTGTGGTGCTATATAACTAATTTTCTGAATCTGAGAAAAGGACTGATTTTTTTTACTCAAAAGAGAATTATCCAGTGCTATCCTGGCTTGAAAGGATGGATTTTGCTTTCCATTCATTATGGTTATCATAATTTTCTTCTGCTTAGGGCTAGACTTGAGCACTGGAATTCTCCTTAAATTATGGTTGACCCTCTAAGGTCAACAGAGTAAAGAACAAACCACAATCCATAGTTACTGCAAAGTTTAAAAAATGTTTAAATAAAAAAAAGATATCTAGTGATAGATATTTGTGTTTAATGTTGATTGGGAAATTGTAATTGTTATTTTGCTTTATCTTAAAAGTAAAAGTTTGCTCCAAAAATTTATTTAAGGGAGTATAAAAAAAGAGCTTGAAACCCCTTGAAAATGGTGTCAGATTGAAATAAGAATTGTATACCGAAATTATTGTGGTCGAATATCATTAACCAGAATTTTTTGGTCCTTCATTGTAAAAACACAAGAAATAAAATTTTATCTTTGGTAGTACTGATGTGTCCCTTTTTTACTTTTCTTCTGAACTGCTTGTGGGAACTGGAAAATCGTAAAGATGTTAAAGGGCTCATTTGAAAGCTAATACTTGTATCTATGTTGTTTTTTTTTTACAAATTTGTCTTGATAGCACTAAAATAGGATGTGATTAATGACAAAAAACTGCATGTTTAAATGCATGGTGTAACAATACCCATGGATTTTGAAAAGTTGCTTCTTTTGGGTATTATGTCATATTTGAATGACAACTTTGTGTCATCCCTTGAAAATGTCACCATAACTATTATTCTGTTGACTTTTATCAAAAACTGAATTATGTAAAATAACACATACGCTTTACATGATAGAGTTATCCTCTTAAAGAATAATTCATGTATTCAATATAGCTTCAAAAATACAATTCAATCTTTTTTTTAAAGCCTAGCCTAATCGAAAGTATTTCTGTTGTAGAATGGTGGCTTTGAAAGAAATTGAAATCTTAACTGGACATACTGGGAAAGTATGGTGTGTTGCCTTCAGTCCTGATGGACTGATTCTAGCATCATGCAGTGAAGACAAAACTATACGTTTATGGACAAAAGATAGCCAGGGCTGGACATGTAAAGCTATTTTAACAGAGGGACATCAGAGGACAGTTCGCTCAGTTGCCTGGTCCCCTTGCGGCCGTCTTCTTGCATCAGCTAGTTTTGATGGCACCACTTGCATTTGGGAGAAAAGTGGTGGATCATTTGAGTGCATTGCCACACTTGAAGGTCATGAGAATGAAGTAAAATCAGCAACCTTTTCACCTTCTGGTCAATATCTGGCTACTTGTAGTCGTGATAAAAGTGTTTGGGTGTGGGAGGTTAGTGAAGATAACGAATATGAGTGTTTAAGTGTTCTAAATGCCCATTCTGGTGATGTAAAAAAAGTTGTTTGGCACCCTCATGTAGATGTAGTTGCTTCTGCTAGTTATGACAATACTGCAAAACTCTATAAGGAAGAAGATGATGACTGGGTTTCATTTGCGACCCTACAGTCTCATGAATCTAGTATATGGGGGTTAGACTTCTCCCCAGATGGTAAAAATATTGCTACATGTTCAGAGGATAAAAGCATAAAAATTTGGCGTGAATATTTACCAGGAAATAAGCAAAACATTCAAACGAAAGACGGAAATCCCGTTTGGAAATGTGTCTGCACAATACAAGGATTTACAGATAGACCTATTTATGACATTGCTTGGTCTAAACTCACAAACTATATTGCAACAGCTGGAGGTGATAATCTGATCCGAATACTAAATGAAGGTGATAAAAGTGATGAAGATTTGCCCACTTTTGAACAAGTGACTTCAATTAAAGCTCATACTGAAGATGTGAATTGTGTGACCTGGAGTCCAAAAGTTCCAGGTCTTTTAGCCTCCTGCAGTGATGATTTGACTGTCAAACTTTGGAATTGTTTTGAATAAAGTGTCTAGAGAGGAAGTTTGTGATTATTGGGATTGTAAATGAATATTAATGGCATGCTTTAACTTATCATTAACTTTGATTAAGAATAAATTTGTTGCTTAATATTTCTGAGCAAGTATTTCTAGTTAATGGCAGATAGGCCTCAACAGAGTAGCTCCTAGAACTTTGTGACGTATATATGTCTGCTGGAGTATAGGTTTTAGGGGGAAGTAGATGGTTTCTGAGGTTCTCATAATAATATATTTTAATGAGTTTCTTCCAAAATTTTCTTTCTGGGAGGGTGCTGGAACAGGTGTTTGAGGAATACTCTGACAGATATTTCAATGTATAGGCATAAAAATATAGCTATAATTTTTTTGGTGGAAATTTAATAAAATTAATATATAAAGCTACTTCAAAACACAGTGTGGGTATTTCTAAGTAAAAACTATACTGGTATTGTTTTTATATTTTATTTTGATAACTTTTTTTGTATAGTTTTTTTTTTTAGAATGCATTTAACTATAAAAAACAGAATCGAACTTCACTTATAGTACTTTACTTCACTTGCTTCAGAAACACCTTTAATTTCCAAAGATTCTTATTTAGGTTTTTCAGAAAAACATGTTCGTTTTTAATATAAGGCATTTGCGGTCTCAATTTAGAAGGCAGCTTTAAATAATAAAAGTTGCTTTATGACACTGAATTTTTGCTCAATGATTCATTAGAAATTCCCACTGGAACATATCCTGTGGTGTCATTACTTGCTCTTATAAGCCCTATTTACAAAAGTCTATGAATTTTTCAAGCAAAGATCAGTTTAAATGGCATAATTACGCACATATTTGACAATCTTATAGATATGTTGTTGTATGCTGTGCTTCCTTCCTTTTGGTGGTGAATGGAGCTTGTCCGGAAGGATGCAAACTTTGTTTGCTGACCACGTGCCACTGGATATGGGGCTTAAACCCCTAACCAATCGCTCCGATTAGGGCCGCCCCAACCTCATGGGTGCAGGGGGAGCCCACCCCAGGGTTTCTTAATCAGAACCCAGTCCTAGGGAAGGTAGCGCTTGCAACCCTCCTCCTGAAAATAATTGCAAGGAAAAGAAATGAAATTCAAGCCTCTGATCTTATTGGTTTTAATTTATTATGACCTTGGCACGTCCCTGGACATCCTTTGAACCTTGCTGACCAAGGTGGGTTGAGAATAGCCACCTGGAATGTTTTAACCATGAATAAACCGGGATCAAAAGACCTTCTAGGGTTGGACATGTTGAGATGTGGGATTGACATACTTGGAAAGACAGAAACACATTTGACGGGATCAGGCGATGAAGAAATCACCAATAGATGTCACAGGATGATTTAGTTAGGTCAAACCTCTAGTAGAAGCAGCAGTGTAGGCCTGCTCTTAAATAAGAAGGCAAAGAAATGCCTCATATCCCACAACCCAATATTGGATAGACTACTCACTGCTTGCTTCAACCACAAACATGGAAAGATGTCGGTTATTGTGTGCTACGCATCAACGAATGTCTCCCCAGAGGTTGACAAAGACAATTTCTACTCAGCTCTGACATCTGCTCTACCCCGGATTTCCCCTCACGATGTTTTGGCTGTGGTGGGTGATTTCAATGCAACTGTATCAAACCCCAACGGAGCTTTTAAATATGTATTTGGACCGGTTACCCCTGACTCGTTCAATGAAAATCGGACCCGACTCCTCCAGTTGTGCACTATGCACGAATCGGTCATTGCCAACACCCTGGTTCACAGGAAAAACATCTATAAGCCAACATGGTATAGCAACGACGGGCGACTGCGGAAGATGATTGACTATTTCATAGTCAAACAAAGATGGCGCTCATCACTTACGAATTGTAGAACATATCGTGGTGCTAAGATAGGGAATACAGACGATTAGTTGCCGCAAAATTTCTCCTGCGTCTTAAAGCCCAGCCTTCAGAACGGCACCAGACGAAACTAAACACCCAGAAACTAAAAATTGAGGCATTCCACCAAAAATACTCAGTTGAAATTCAAAATAGGTTTGAATGCCTGGATACACTGGTTGACCCGGTCACGTCCTGGCAGACTTATAAAAAGGGGGTACTGGATGTTGCCACTAACACCGTCGGTTGCATGATGTATTCAAAGAAGCCCTGGCTGTCGCAAGAAGCACGGAAAATCATTGAAAAGTACCTGAAGGCGCGGTTAGCCTGAGATATGCCTTCCTACAGGCGGCTAAACGGGATTAGAAACAATATTTTTCACCGTGATTAACAACAATTTGTTGATAAAAAAGCTGAAGAGCTAGAAGATGTGGCACGAAAAGGTTCATGTCGCTTTTCAAGCTTGTCAGAGATCTTAGCGATAGGAAACCACCAAAGATAGGCGCAGTTAAAACCGTCTATGGCGAAATGCTAGAAGATAAAAACGTGCAACTTGATCGATGGAGGGAGCACTTAGCAGAGCTATTAAACGCCAAAAGAATCCTGGTTGACCCCAGCCTAACTACATCCACTCAGTCAAAAATATATAAAATCTACCAGAGCCTGATCCTCCCTCGGTAGAAGAGATACAAAATGCCCTGCGGAGAATGAAGAACAACAAGGCACCAGGAACCTGCGGGATCACCGTCGAGCTGCTAAAGTTTGGAGGACTGGCAATGCTACTTTGGCTGCACATGCTCTTTTCCCTCGTCTGGTCAACTAAATTGATACCTGAAGAATGGAAGGAAGGGTAATCCTTCCTCTATGGAAGCGGTAAGGTAGCCGTAGTGATTGCTCGAATTAAAGAGGAATTACCCACCTGTCAGTGCCTGGCACACTATTCACCATGACGTTACTCGATAAGAGTATCCAGTTTATCCTTAAGTGCCTCTGGATTCAGCAAGGAGTTTCATGCCAAACAGATCCAAGACGGAACAGATGTACACTATTTACCAGGTCATTGAGAAAGCCCGTGAGTTCCAGTGCAGAGCATATATTACTTTTGCTGACTTTCGACTCGATCGACTGTGAGTCCCTTTGGCTGATACTAAAACGAACGGGACTCCCTGATAAATATTGCCGCCTGTTCAAGGCGCCCTACACTGGTACAAAAAGCTCCGTCCAGGTTAATGGTCGCCGAAGCCCACTATTCGAGATAGATACTGGTGTAAGGCAAGGCTGTGTTGCTGCTCCTGAACTTTTCAACGCGGTGATTGATTATGTCATGGACGGAACCACGAATCGGCTCCAATTCGGACTGAAATATGGCGATAAGAGTCCTAGCCGATTGCGATTTCGCAAATGATATTGCCCTGATATGCACTTCTGCAGTTGAACTCGAGGCAACTCTCAATACACTGTCGGAGGAAGCCCTGAAAGTGGCACTACATATTAGCTGGCAGAAAACAAAAATAATGATCATCGACCCGGCAGGAAATTCCGCCAACTCACCATCATTCAACGTATTAGGGCACACTATCGAAGTTGTCAATTCTTTTACTTACCTTGGATCTGTCATCTCAGATAACGGCTCAATTGAAATGGAAGTCCAGTCGCGCATCGCGAAAGCAGCGTCTATTATGGCTCGATTAAGCCATTCCTTGTGGTCAAAGCCCAACATCAGCCGAAAAACAAAATGCGGATCTACAACACCACCATAATGCAAGTCCTTTTCTACGGTGCTGAGACTTGTCCGGCAGCTGCTTTTGTTTGTGATGCCTTAGATGTGGCCCAAACATACTTCCTAAGACGAATCGAAGGGATCAAGGGGTACAACTTCGTCTCAAACACCCGGTTGCTGACACTAATGAATCAGACCCCCAACTCTCGTCAGCTCGCCATAGGAACTCTACGGTGGTTTCGCCACTTAATTCGCATGCCAGAAGAAGCACCCGCCAGCATACTTTTCAATTTCGATCCTCCTCAACATGGCTGAAAGCACCCCCGTGGAAGATCCCGGTTCAGATAGAGGAACAGCCTTACCCAGTACTTCTTAATCGGTACTGATCTCCATGAAGCAGTCACGCTTGCGCAGGACCGTTTGGAATGGAGGCAGAGTCTCATCTCTCTCTACGCTGGACCACCAGCAGGAGCCTTAAGTCAAGTCAAGCTCCTTCCCACTCTGCGTGGAGCCTTACTCTTTGCTCCATTCCACCAAACTTCTATTTCAAGCTCTTCCCATACTATTCCTGGCCGTCTTACTTGTTATTTGGCCCGGTAACTTTATCAAAAGCAACGTTTTTGGCAGCCAATCAAGCTTCGTTCAGAAAACTTGATCTAACGTTCTTAAGTTTTCTTTATGGGCTTGGTTTAAGTACGTCCGGAGACAAAAGTCGATGTACATGACATACGACGAAAGAACAGAAAAAAATGATTAAGAAAAAAACAAACGAGAGCAATTTCGAATAATCTTTTATTCATAGTTATTTTTTCGTAGGAAATTTAGTTCCTTCTGGGTAGTTAATTTCGAGAGGTTAGTTCGTGTTTTTTTCTTTTGCACTGAGAACGGCTTGGCGGAGGTCTTTGCCGAAATGTCTGCATTATCTTTTTGATGTATTCACTGGCTGAAAATCACCCTTGTCTTTTTTTTGTCTCTTAATAATTTTTCTTTGTTCATTTGTGGTATGTAATCTTTCTTTCTTCGTACACCGGATGGTGGCATCAAACTGAAATTGATTACAGCTTTCTATTTTTAATACAGCTGCTTAAACGAGTATTTAAAACCATCCATAGGCAGTTCTTCTGGAAAACATCTAGTCTATCGCCTTGAAATGCTTTAATTTTGTTTTTATTTAAGAAATAAATATCTTTCTTAATTTCTCGAAATATCCTGGCATTTAGTGTCCTAAAATTAACTCAAAAAGTTATCTCTATGTCATTCCAAACTTTTTTCAATTGTAAAAATGGTGCCTTGGCTGTTTAATGTTTACATCAAGTTCTTCCATCTATCTTATTGCTATTCGTAAGTAATGGTAATGCGAGTTGTTAAGTATGGGTCTGGGTCGTGCTGGCTACAGTAAACTCAAAGTGATAGGCTTACTAATTCCAGACGATTTGCACAAAATACTACTTATCTAAGTAAAGCTGTCCACTCAGTTAATTTTAACATTACTCAGTATCACTTCTTCATTGTCAGTTATTCCAAATCTAAGGTGTTTAGTCTCTTAAGCCCTCTGACCAATCAGAAGCTGTTTTTTTTTGTTGATCCTGTATAAATAATGTACTTCAATGAATCTGGGATTTTAAAAAAACTGAGGAGTCGGGGAGGACAATAATAAACAACTAATTCTGTTTAGTAATTTGACTAAGAACCGCCTAGAACCTCAAGGAAACTTAATATTTTCTTCCAGAGAAAGGGGATGGACCCTGAGCCTGCATAGTCCCTGCCTTTCATGCTTCGATAGATTGAACACCTTCGCTCAGTTATGCTTAGCTGGAGCGTGGGACAAATTGTTTTTTTTGTAGTACAACTGTTTAATAATCACTAAATTAATTGACTTAATTTTCAGAAAATTCAATTCACCCTGTTTAATTATCGAGCCAGTAAGATTGATTGTGTGAGAGAGAGAGAGAGAGAGGAGCTAGCCCCCTTAATGCTAAATTTGGGTGTTCTGCCTATATGACTAATTTGGCTACATAATTTTACAAAAATGTCCCCAGCCAACACTGTACGCGCGACTAACGGGGGCTCAGGCTGTGTTTAAAGATCCGTTAACTAAATTAGAGTTTTACTCATAATTACTGGAAATTGACTAAATCTGGCATCATTGGTATTCGTTCAAAGGTCGAATTTTCTTTTTTTTTGGAAAAAAATATAAAAAAAAAATTGTTGTGTCTTTCTTTGAAACTTGAACAAGAACAAATTTTAAATTAAGAGATAATTCTTGGCGCAAATTTGTCATGCCTGTCTGCAAAACATCTAGGCATCTTTGTAGTCGAGTTCTTCTCCTTGTGAAACTTTGTCTTTAATAACCATAGTCTACTGGCAATCCATTTCTTAAGCTAAGGTTTCTTAGGATACTGTTTTCCCGCTAGAGATCAACTGCTATATTCAAAGAAAAAGTTTGATATGAGTTTGTCAATTCAGGGATTTTATAGGTACTGTCTCTTTATCTCCGAGGATCACTCTCTCCTTGAATGACAAGGTGACAAGAAAAAACGTTTACTTTGATACCAGTGGCGGTTCTGGTCTCTCTTGTGCCCGGGGGGGGGGGAATCTTGATTAGCACCCCCCTCTCCTGTGTCCCACAAAATTTCCAGGCCAGATTTAAAAAAAAAATTATTTATTAACAAAATTATTTTCAATTTATTAATTGATTAATTATTTGCTTTTTTTTATAATTTTTGATTTGTTATATAAATCATTTAATTATTATTAATTAATGTTATTTAATTAATCTTGTTTTAATTAATTTCTATTTTATTAATTAATTAATAATTTATGAATTATTTTCATTTATTAATTGCGCCCTCTACTTCATTTTAATAAAAATTAAATCCCAAAATGATTTTAACCGTTAGATTATTTATTTGATTGCGCCCCTAGAATTTCTGTGGCCGTGCCAAGGGCCCCATCTGTCCCCCATAAAACCGCCTCTGTTTGATATACAGAACGTCCTGATGATCTCAATGATAGCAATCATCGGAAAGAGTAATTGAATAAACATTTTTTTTTCTGCATAGCACATCTACCTCAAGTCGTCTCATTAGGTGGTTATGCCACTCAAGGCCTCTGTTAATTCCTTGAAGTGAAGCGAGTGAGGTTACAACACATGTATGAAACCTCGTGATTAAATTTGACAAAGGACTTTGGCATATTGACAATCGACATGCCTGGCGTCTTGAATATGATAGAGGAATTAATTACCGCGAAAATGTTTTTCGTTCCAACATAACTTATATTAATTAGAAACGTTTTTTTCCAGAAGCATGTCTGGCCTGACTTTAAGCTCTGTCGTCAGTCGACTTAATAATTTTGCTCCATTGTACTTGGCCGAAGCTTGGGATAATGTTGGACTGTTGGTACAGCCTTCTACAGACAAAATAATTAACAGATTGATGCTAACAAATGATCTGACGCAAGATGTCATGGGTGAAGCAATCAGAAATAGATCTGATATGATTGTCTCGTATCACCCTCCTATTTTTTCAGGGATGAAAAAATTGCTTACCTCATCTTGGAAGGTAATTTAAATATTTAAACTAAATTGATAATTAAATTATAAATTATCAGCTCGGAGCCATTGCATATGTAAGCTATCTACAGTACCAAATGAGCAGGAATTTTAGGGACCCGATTATCTCTTTTTTGAAACTGGATGTTGTTAACGCCTGGTACTAATGTAGTTTTATCTATTGCCAAAGTCTCGTTGTCCCACAAGACACGAAACTTAGTCCCAGTCCCTGCTAATGAAAAAAATAAGCTTTGGCTCTCTAAAAGTGACCCACAGAGAAAGTATCCAATCTCAGGGGCGTAATGTATAATAGAACAGGGGGGGGGGGGTAACTGCCCCTTCCAGACCTTGGTTTGCCCTCCCGCAGCTGAAATTTAGTTTCTTCAAAAGTTTTGTCAAAAATAACGTAAGCATGCATAATTCAAGCATCCACAGAAACAGGTCAGTTTTCTTTAGGGTATCTTTACCTTTATGGTACTATATGGCTCATTTTTCAGTTTTCACTGTCATTTTCACTTTATTTGGGAAACATAGCTCCAGCCTTGCACATCCCCCCCCAGGATTTTGATGAAATTACGCCACTGTCCAACCTCTCTCTAAACACCAACAATTTGAAAGAAAAGGTCACACGTTTCGGAACATTTAGAAGATATATTACATTTTTTGCCACTTTTATCTTCAAACCTCAACCCCTACCCGTCTCTGAAAAATCGCAACCTTGCTGGTTTTATATTATCATATTATTTTGGTGAATTTGGTAACTTTTAAGATGGTGCCCATCAATGTTTCGAACGCCATTTTGAGGATCAAGTCCATTACTATTCATGCATTTATTTCACTGTATCAGGCGCACCAACAGAAACAAAATTAGTGTGTGTATTATTCCAGACTCCTGCAGTAGCGCGCAAGGCCAAGAGTATATTGTGCCGCAATCTGTATAAGAGTTTGCTTTGCCGACTTAGGAATTTATATGATAACTCATGCAGAAATTAACAATTGAATATATGCTTATGCTTTTATATCTTTTTATTTGTTAGCTAACCACCCATTTTATATTCTGATATATTTAATTCACAACAAATGTTTAAAACTAACGTGTGAAGTGGATTGAAACTATTAAATTGTGCAGGTCTTCGTAGAAGGTTTAAGATGGGTCTCCTATTACTTCTATGGCATCGTTCTTATTATATTCATAGTAATGGAACAACGATAAAAAAAAACTGTACATGTAGTTTGCTTGTACAACACACACGGATTACCCAGAAACAGCGTGGCTTCATAAGATAAGAAAAAGCTATTGGCCTGCGGCTTAACTTCAGTTAGTGGAGTAGGAATCCTTAAAATAATTTTGAGCTATTACTTTCAGTTACTTACTATATCGAAGGTCTGTAGCACTAACCTCACAGTATTTGACCAGACAAATAGCAGTTGTAAACTGATTGGAACCTTTTTTTTCAACAATTCACAAAAATAATACTACAAGCCACTAGCCGAAGGACGAGAAATAAACATACCCACTACTCGAAGGCCGAATGACATGTGCACAGTGGCTCAAGTAGCTAATTACAAATCTAAACTTTCTTTGAATACGAATCTGGGGCTGGTTAATCCATCTCCTCTCTCCAGGAATGGATATAATCTTCTTTTTTTGGGGCGACAACGAAACTTGGGCTCTTCTATTGTATTTTTCGCCCCTCTACCCCTGTAGTTAGTACAACCTCTAATCTTCTGGCCAGGAACGTAGCCCTGACCGCTCTAGATTTACCCTTTTTTCTCTCTGTAATAGGATTTTGGGATAACCATGTTAATAACATTTCTCTTTAAGGAAAACCTGATTATCCAGTGCACTGAAAACAAGATAGCTGTGTATTCGCCTCATACTTCATGGGATGCCATTAATGGTGGTGTCAATGATTGGCTTGTTCAAGCTTTTGGTTAGTTTCTGTTTATTTCATTCGTGTATATTTAAAGAAACTGTTTTTTTTTATCCCGAGTTCTTTGAAAATTAAATTATGACCCTCTTTAGTTAAGCAACCTCTGTTACCTGAAAATTGAAATTTCTTTAATATTGTTTGAATTTGTTGGGAACTTAACTATAAACTTAATGTTCTTAATAAGATGAGAGGCAATTTAGGAGATCTTCTTAAATTATGATTAAGAACACCATTGGAGATATGAACCTAAATATAATTAATCAATTGACCTTTTACGTTTGCGCCTAAGGTAATGTACTTGTTACCGGTGGGCCGATATTTAATGGGTACTTTTATTGGCATTTATCATCAGATGTGAAAAGACCTATCGTCAGTTATCGTTAATTTTAAGGGTTTGAGTAGTGGTTTTATTAGAACATTTATTTTGGGATACATACTATATTATACATACATTTTTACGTATATACATACATATATATATATATACATACATACGTAAATACATATTATATGTGCTGAATTTTTCCGAATGTTAGTTGAATGTAAGTTTAACGAAGTCTGTTTAAAGTCAAAACTATGTTTTGGACTCTTGTAACTGGTATTTTGCCTTGCATGTGATTTAAACTCTTAAAGGCTAAGTTTTATGCAAGTTTTACCTCCCAGCATATGAGTATTGAGAGTAATACTTTCTGATCCTATCAGATGCATTTGGAAGAAAAAATTGGTATGAATTGGTAGAGCTTGGTTTCTTACCACTAAGAAATTTCGGTGATCAATAGTTAAGTGGTAGCTGGTTTCGTATTAAATCAGGATTCAATCAGGGTTGTTTTCTATCCCTATTCGTATCGATCATTTTAATGAACCTTGTCTTAAGGAGTACAAGAAAGGAAATTGGAGAACACAGAACCAAATGGGGAAGACAAACTTTCCTGGATTAGATTTTACTGATGATTTTAGCATCCTAGATGAAAGTGTGAGCAAAATGAATGAACTTACAGAGGTTTTGCGAGTTCAGGATTCCAGAATAGGTTTGAAAATTAATGTCAAGAAGACTGAGTTGCTAATACTAGGAATAAGTGAGGATGAAAAGGTGACGATGGGTAACCAAAAGATCGATCAAGTGGACAGCTTCACTTCCCTTGGTAGTATTATTAGTAAAGACGGTGGGAGCCGTGAAGATATTAAAAGTAGAATAGTCAATGCTCAGGGTGTTTTTTTCACAGTTGAAAAAAGTTTGGAAGAATGGCAAGATAAGTGTGGGAACCAAGGTCAGAATATTGGAAGCTACAGTCAAGCAGTGGTCAAATATGGTTCTGAAGCATGGAAGCTCCGAAAAACTGAGGAAGATTTGCCAAACGTTTTACAAAGAAATTTCCTACGGATTGTTCTGGGTACCCAACTGATTTACCGTATTTACAACAGTAAACTGTACGGAAAGTGTGGTTTAATCTCGCTTTCTAAGGCTATAATGACAGAAAGGGTGAGATGGCTAGAGCAAGTTCTGTCGATGAAGGATGACATATTGCCAAAGATTGTCCCATTCGGCCAACCATCTGGGGCTAAACGGAAAGCAGGTCGTCAGCGACTAGCGATTGGGGTGGGAGGACGATGTAAAGAAAGATTTAAGGGAAATGGGAACTTCCTGGGAGGGTTTAAAGAGAGAAGCTTTGAATAGATTGCCATGGAAAGGAGCGTGGGTAGCTGTGTTGGCCTCAGGCGGCATGGTGCTGCAGTGAGTTGTTAATAGTAGTAGTAGTAGTATTAGTGCACTTGTAGACTTTTCGGAAGGTCGAGAAACCGCGGAAGTTTTAAAGCAAATAGTTTTGAGGCGTGTTGCGGTTCTGTAGAGGTTTTCGGGAAAATGAGAGCAAAATTAGTTAAAAAGCGCCCTGAAAAGTTTGACCATGGAATCCTCTTATATTACGACAACGCCTTAGCGTGTTCTTCCTGTGTTACAAAAGAAGTGCCGAGAGAATTCCCGTGGGAATTGCTGTCACGGTCACCTTATAGGCTACACCTAACCAATTTAACTTTTTTATTCTCCAAGAACTATCGAAGTGCGTCCATTTTAATAGTATTGAGGAAGCAAAACACGCAGAAAAAAATGGCTCATAAAGAGTTCTCCAGATTTCTTCAAAAATGGTCCAAAGAATGGAGACACCGCCTGGAAAAGTGCACCGAACTTGACAAAGGCTGTATTGAAAAATAGATCCGCTGTAATAGAAAAATTAGTGAGGAATCACCAAATTCCGCTCATTTTTTGAATAGTTCTTACATCATCGATGGGTGACAGACTTTTTATTTTATTTTTTTGTGTCTGAAGCAAAAATTTTGTCTTTTTTTATTCATTTATTGTTACTCCGTTATTAATTTGTTAAAAACGGGAAATAAATTTTATTAATTCATTTATTCACAATATGGATGATAACCAAGTTAAGCTCTAACTGGAGTCCGATTTTGCTTTGACGCCTCACCAGAAAGAAAATGTGGTTACATTAGCGGATATTCGGTTGTCTTCTGGTTTTTGATCATAGTTGAAAAATTTGCGAAGTTCGACTCCAAATGATTAAAGGGTCCCGCTCATGCACTGATAATATATACTATTTTGTAGATAGTTACTTAGAATTTTTTTTTGAAATTTTACAAGAAGACGGGGTAATGTTGCTTTCAATCAGATATACTATCTAGAATTCATCGTTCTTGCTTGACAAGATTTTATTTAAAATACAGAATTTGCTCTCTTGTGTGCAAATAATAGTCGTGAATACATTTTTGGGTGTTTTTTGGGGAAGGAGGGGATGAAATCAAACTAGCT
Source organism: Artemia sp. Qi Xiang Cuo (assembly GCF_049724085.1). Taxonomy (NCBI): domain Eukaryota; kingdom Metazoa; phylum Arthropoda; class Branchiopoda; order Anostraca; family Artemiidae; genus Artemia; species Artemia sp. Qi Xiang Cuo. The sequence continues at coordinate 62,929,783 of NC_142796.1, forward strand.
AAATAAAACCAACTGAGCTGTCACCGTTTCTTGGGAAGGCTCTTTTGTTTTAAGGTTTGTTTCTTTTTAATTTGTCTTGTTGACTTCTATTTGTATTTTTTACTCACTAATTTTATTTTTGGACTGAAGACGAATGAGCGGAGGTTCCACCAAAGTATTTTCAAACTATTCTTTTTCTCTCGATGAAATTTTCTTGCTTTTTTTTCTTTGTTACAATTCTTTTTGTCATGAATGATAACCAAGTTAGGCTCTGGCAATAGTCTGATTGCAATTCGACACCTCACCAGATGAAAAAGATGTGTTCATATTAGCAAATATTCTGTTCGCTTGGTTTTGATCACAGTTGAAAAATTCACAAGATTCGTTTTAAAATAAATAAAAGCTGGCAAGGCAAGCTTTTCGAGCCAGAAAAGTGTTCATACACTGGTAATATCTACTATTTTTCAATTTTTTAAATATGTACTTTAAAGGGTTTAAATTTTTCAAGAAACTTTCTAAAAAGACCAGATAATATCGCTTTCTATCAGACATACCATCTGAAATTAATCATTTTTGCTGCTTAAAATATACTGTCTTCTGTCAAAACTTGGCATTTGAGTAAAAACGAATATTTCTATATCCATAGGGCCAAATGTCGCAACATCTGTTCCAATAACCCCAAGTTATGCAGAAGCGCCACTAAACAAGTACACTCACATCATTACAGTTCCACTTCATTTTGACCCGGAGGGCAAACATGCAACACGAGAATTATTGAGAGTTGCTGCGGGTGATAGTACCTATGTCGAAGAAAGGTCAGTTTAAAGTAATTTTCTCGGGTTTTATTTATGGCTTCTAAATTTGTCATGACGGAGATCTTGGATGGCTCGTTGAGGTGTGCCCAAGAGAGTGTAAATTGGAATATCAAAAATCTTCGCCTCTTCTCTGCAAATTAAACAAAAAAAAGCAATTTTTTCAACTGAAAGTAAGGAGCAACATTAAAACTTAAAACGAACAGAAATTATTACGTGTATGAGGGGGCTCCTCCTCAACCCCTCGCTCCTTACGCTAAAGTTTTTTAGTACTTTTAAAAAAAGTTTTTTATTGTTCTAATTAAACAAACATAGTGTTTAAGGAGTCGTTTTTAAATAACTGGGACAGAATTCAAACTTTAGCGTAAATAGTGAGATGTTGAGGAGGAGCAACCCCCCTTGTATACGTAATAGTTTTTGTTAATTTTAAGCTTTAATGTTGCTCCTTACTTTCAGTTGAAAAAACGTGTTTTTTTATTTAATTTCTTATCGTTTTTTTAACAATGCCAGGAAATCTAACTACACATCCAGGGATAAATCCCTCCTCCCCACGGATTTATTTTCTAGACAATTCAATCTTGGTGAAAATTTACACTGGACTATTACCCTTAACATCTCCACTCGTAAAATTGAGTCGGCAAAGAGGAAGCAAGACATAAGAAGAATTTCGTATAGGAATTCTGGCAAATTCCCATAGTACAAAATTTCTCCTAACAATTTTGCCCCCTGGAAACTTCCCTACCCATGGAAAATTATACCCGTGCAAAATCTCACCAGCAAAAAATTTCCCCTTCCCTACCCGCAAAATATATGTATACTTCCCAATAACAAATATTATACGCAAACAATGGGCAAATTTTGTAACTTAAAGACCTTTCCCTTGGGCTTTAGGGGGTCATGATATCTCCTAAGGCATAGTTATTCGGCCTTTCACCCATGCTGAACAAAATGACTATCTCAAAATTTTGATCGGACGATTTTGAAAAAAAAGTAGCGTGGGAGAGGGCCTAGTTGCCCTCCGATTTTTTGGTCACTTAAAAAGGGCACTAGAACTTTTAATTTCTATTCAAATGAGCCATTTTCTATATTCTAGGATCACTGGATCGATACTATGACCCCTGAAAAAAAAAATTAACACGCATCCGTAATCTTTCTTCTGGCAAACAATACAAAATTACACATTTTTGCAGATAGGAGCTTGAAACTTCTGCATTACGGTTCTCTGATCCGCCGAATCTGATGGTGCGGTTTTTATTAGGATTCTACGAATGGTAAAGTATGTCTTCCCATTTTTTTTAAAACCAGGCAGATTTTCTCAGGCTCGTAACCTTTGATAAGCAAGACTAAACTTAATGAAACTTATATATTTGAAATCAGAATAAAAAAGCCAATTCTTTTTATATATCTATTGGTATAAAAATTCCGTCTTTTAGAGTTCGGTTACTATTGAGCCGGGTCGCTCCTTACTTGCAGTTCGTTACCACGTACTGTTTGGTATAAAAATAGTTATAACTTTTTAGTTTTTCAGAAAGCCCTTTCCTAGCATTTAGTCACTACCTAATTAGTAACTAATGATAACCTAACCAGCTTAGATATTTCTCTGCTACTTAGCTAAGGTAGTAATTGTGAAAAAAGGCAACTGTGTGGGCCCAAGTTTCACAATTGGAGAGTTGGACTAATCAGCTTAGATATTTCACTGTTTATTAGCTAAGGTGGTAATTGTAAAAAGAGGCACCTGCGTGGGCCCGAGTTTCCCAATTGGAGAGTTGGACTAATCATCTTAGATATTTTCCTGTTTATTAGCTAAGGTGGTAATTCTAAAAAGAGCCACTTGTGTGGGTCCAAGTTTCCCTGTTGGACAGTTGGGCTAATAAGTTTATTTAACAAAAAAATTACATTAATAAATAATTTTTTAAGCTGACCGACGTGGAGCAGGGCTCGATGTGTCGACCAAAAACATAAAAAAAAATTGCTGAAATAACAAATAAAGCATATCAATGATGAAAAAAAAAGACACTCATGGTAGGAGATAACAGAGGAGGCCACCCCAGCGCGATAACACCACAACAAATTTCATACTGAAATCCGAATTCACGAATCCCAACATCCAGGCAAAGAAAAATTTTTGAAATATGTTTTTTCAAATAAAATCGGCTCTTGAATCTTGGGGACACATCTATTAAATTAAATGTATTTGCAATATGAGGGATCTGTTATCTGATTGAGAATCTAGCTCTTTCAGATTTAACTGGGGGAAGGATATACTTATTGGAGCGGATGTGGTTGGCCGGAGAAATGGGGGTCCCAATTATGCCCATATCATGGAAATAATTTGCTGAAGATTGGATATCATAATTCCACATTGCTGTATGCCAGTCTCTCAGTTCTTTTAGATGAAGTATATTGAGAAAAAAATATGAAATTTGTCTTTCTGAAAGATTTTGAAGCCTCGCTGGGCGATGAACAAAAGTACCCAGGATTCTAACCGCCTTATTTTGAATTATCTAAAGAGGTTGGAGATGGACCATAAATGTGTTGAGGTATATTACAGGGCAATATTTAAAATATGATTCAATTAGAGAATGATATAAAATTTTAAGGATGGAAAAAGGAAATACATGTTTCATTCTATGAAGACAACCTAAGTTATGTGCAAGTTTCAATCTCAAATAATCAGAACGCTTACGGAAAGATAAAAGCTCATCAAGAATAATCCCAAGGTAACGAAATGAATTTACTCTTTTTATCCTACTTTCATTTACAATTAACTCTTCTATGGTAATTTTATCTACTGCCCGCTGTGACCGCCCAAAAATCATGAATTCAGTTTTAGAAAAGTTTGGAGCCAGGTAGTTACATGCAAACCATTTATTCAAAGAATTCATTGCTGTCACCATTTTCTCAGCCAAGAAAGATGTGGTTTTAGCTTTTACTGTCACCGCCGTATGATCTGCAAAAATTACCGTTAAACTATCGTTTTGGTGTAAATGCCTCGAAAGACCATTTATATAAATCAAAAATAGTAATGGCCCTAATACTGATCCCTGGGGGACTCCAATATCATCAATAACAATATGGCTTGACAGGTGCCCAGTTACTTCTACCTGAATTTTTCGACCATGCAAGTAACATTTTATTAGATCTAAGCCTTTATCTCTAATACCTGCATTATTAATTTTCTCCAATAAAATTTCATGGTTTAGCCTATCAAATGCCTTCTTTATATCATAGAAAAGAGTAGATACATGATTTTCATCATTTAATGAATCATTAATCTCTAAAATTAACGCTGCAATAGCTTGTTCAGTAGAATGAACCACCCTAATTCCCAACTGATTTTTAGTAGATAAATTCTTTTTATCAAGGAACGAAACAATTCTTTTTTGAACAATATTTTCAATAACCTTAGATATGGGGGAAAGAATAGCTACTGGGCGATATTTACCTATATCTGTCTTATCACCTTTCTTATGAATTGGAATAACTCGTGCAGATTTCGATACTTCCGGAAAGATCCCTGATGACATAGATGCATTTGAAATATGAAGCAACAGGAAGTGAATTACACATGCAAATTCTTTCAGAATATTTTTGGAGAGAACATCAAGACCTAGAGAATCACCACTCTTTAGATTCATAATTACTTTCTGGAACTCATCGAGAGTGACAGGGGCCAGGAACATACTGGAATTTTTGGATGGCGGGAGATATTCTTTATATGAATGAGATGGAGATTCAGGGGATTCCAGTTCAACGTTAGAACTAATATGAGAAAAATAATGACAAAAATATTCTGCAAGAACATCCTTCTTCTTCAACTCAACACCATTTTTATTTATGATCACTTCAGGGTGTGGATTTTTAATATTGTCTCTAGTTTTTTCCTTACATAATTTCCATGTAGTACCGAGGTGAATCAGATTTTTTAAATACCTTTTCATATTACATTTTTTCACTTTTTTTGAGAGTTTTAACTAACAAATTTTTATAATTTTTGAATCGCTGTACATTATGAGCTGAAGGGTATTTCATTTTTATCTTATACAGTCTATTTTTTCCTTGATAGATTTTAGAAGTGATTGACTTATCCAAGGTTGTTTGGGTGAGGTTCTTTTCCGGTGCGTAGTTTTAAATGGGCAATGAAGGTCCAGTTTTTCATTCAAAATTCGATAAAATATATCTAAAGATATGTTGGGGTCATTCTCATTAATAACTTCACTCCATCCTACATCGCTAAGATTAGATTTCAATTCATTCATATTTACTTGTGAAAAGTTTCTCCTCTTCAAATGATTTTCTTTATTGACTATCTTTTGCGCTTTGAAGTCAGACATTAAAATACGATGGTCAGATGTATCCTCTATAACCACGAATGTAGCCTCACATGAATGCAAAATATTATCAATCAGTGCAAAAATATTATGAAGTGCAAAAATATTATCAATCAGAGAAAAAGAAGAATTTGTTATGCGTGTCGGAATAAAACATACTGGGTTCATACCATGACAAAGGTTACATTCCAAAAACTGAAGTACATGTCGGTTGATTCCCTGCTGTCTAAATAGGAGGCATCCCATTAAATCGATATTGAAGTCCCCAAGGATTATAAATGACATTCAAAGATTTGATATCACACTTAACTTATTTTCAAATTTATCAATAAAACTGCCTTATTTGATGAGGGAGGACGATAAATTACAGCAATTAAATGTTTATCATTACTTGGTAGAAAACATTCAACAATACAGCTTTCGAAAATCATCTCCGTATTCAAATATAAAAATTCTTCTTTCAGTCGTGCCGGAATATAATTTTTAACCAGTATTGCTAAACCACCTTGCTTTTGTTGAGTTCTACTTACGTGAAAAAAATTGGAAATCACTAATTTTAATTTTTTTTTTGCCGAAATTTCATCTAAAAATGTTTCACAAACTCCAAAAATATCCGTACCAGATTCAAATAAAACATTTCTAATTGCACCATGCCTGCTCCTCCATCCATGACAGCTCCAAATATATTCTCCTCAAATTTTGGTTTTTGTGAACTATTTCACGAGGAAACAAATAATTATTTCGGGGGACTAAAAAAGAATTTAAAATTTCATTATTATCATGGGCTAGGGGCGTTTGGAATACATTACTAAAAAGGGCTGAATTTCTTTCCAATTCCTCCAGCCTAGATGTAGGGATCTCGTGAACTTGACTAACCATTATCATGTACTGATCTCACGCCAAAGAGTACCCCCCCATGCCTCTCCCACAAAAAATTACAAACACTAAAACTCGCACTAAATAAATTCTTAATCATAATAATATCACCTACATAAATAACACTGCCCAGAACCCACCGGAATCTTTATTCCCACACAAACAAATATTGAACAATCATGCTAACATTATTTAAAAAAAATAATCCTCTATCATATCAAAAAAATTAATCTTAAAAAAAATCATGTATCCATTTTTGCGATTCGACCACCATGTTTCCTTTCAAGGTCAGTAATTAGAGCGAAACCTTCACTAACTGTTAGTCGTTCATTCGTTCCATCTCGCCGCTTGATAACTAGGCAGGGGGGTACACCTTTCAACAACCAAGAGTCAATTTCAAAATCGTGCAATTTTAATTTCACATGAAGCAACCTCTTTCGAACTTCACGAACAGACTTCGGCGCATCATTCGTCAGATATATTTTCTCGAATCCTCCAATTTTTTTTGTTTTTCAGTTTCTTGGTGTTCTTCAAAATCTCAGTCCTGATTAACCTCGATGGCAATTCAAATTTCAAGAATTTGGCATTTTCCCTGAAATCCACCAACTTAACTGGGCTTGGGGCTGGGAGATCAAGGCCTTCAATAACAACTTTAGACAGTAATTCCTGTGCTCTTATTTCATCTTGAACTTTCAAATTCCACATCACTAAATTTTTATCATTTTCATTACTTTCCAATTTCATCAGAGTAAGCGACATATTGTCGATATGTGATTTAAGCGCTATATTTTCCTCCGCCAACACAGATATTTGATTTTTAAAGCTTGCCATCTCTAATTCAACATTCTGAACACGCGGTATCAGCTGCGTAACTTCTTTACTCGATTCAGAAACAATTTCTTCCAATTTTTTTTACATTATCTTCAATTGCTTTGATGTTAGATTTTAATGATTCTAAGGTGGCAGTATTTCCTTTAACTGTTTCTAATATCAAACTGATACTTTCAGCTAAAGACTTTATAGAAACTTCATCACCTTGACTCGTTGCCGTAGACGCAGACAAGTTTAAAGATTCTTCCATTTTCTTCTTTCTCTTTCCCATCCTTTAGAAACTTATCCAAATTCAAATATCAAAGTTCATAAGTTCAGCTCAGAGCAGACTAATTTATCACGGTTAATATTAACTGTTCAACTAGACCAATTCATTCACTTGTAATAGGTCCTAGCGCGAAGAGCTCTTACTCCGTTGAATGCATTCAGGTAACTGATCAGCTTAGATATTTTCCTGTTTATTAGCTAAGCTGGTAATTCTAAAAAGAGGCACTTGTGTGGGTCCAAGTTTCCCAGTTGGACAGTTGGGCTAATCAGCTTAGATGTTTACCTGTTAATTTGCTAAGGCGTTAATTCTAAAAAGAGGCACTTGTGTGGGTCCAAGTTTCCCAGTTGGACAGTTGGGCTAATCAGCTTAGATATTTCACTTTTATTAGCTAATGTGGTAATTGTAAAAAGAGGCACTTGTGTGGGTCCAAGTTTCCCAGTTGGGCTAATCAGCTTAGATATTTACCTGTTTATTAGCTAAGGTGGTAATTCTAAAAAGAGGCACTTGTGCGGGTCCAAGTTTCCCAGTTGGACAGTTGGGCTAATCAGCTTAGATAGTTCCCTGTTTATTAGCTAAGGTGGTAATTCTAAAAAGAGGCACCTGTGTGGGTCCAAGTTTCCCAGTTGGACAGTTGGCTTATCAGCTTAGATATTTTACTGTTAATCAGCTAAGGTGGTAATTCTAAAAAGAGGCACTTGTGTGGGTCCAAGTTTCCCAGTTGGACAGTTGGGTTAATCTGCTTAGATATTTCCCTGTTTATAAGCTAAGGTGGTAATTCTAAAAAGAGGCACTTGTGTGGGTCCAAGTTTCCCAGTTGGACAGTTGGCTAATCAGCTTAGATATTTTCCTGTTTATTATCTAAGGTGGTAATTCTAAAAGAGGCACTTGTGTGGGTCCAAGTTTCCCAGTTGGACAGTTGGGTTAATCAGCTTAGATATTTCCCTGTTAATTAGCTAAGATGATAATTGTATAAAAGAGGCACCTGTGTGGGTCCAAGTTTCCCAATTGGAGAGTTGGACTAATCAGCTTAGATATTTCCCTGTTTATTAGCTAAGGTGGTGATTCTAAAAAGAGGCACTTGTGTGGGTCAAAGTTTCCCAGTTGGACAGTTGGGCTAATCAGCTTAGATGTTTCCCTGTTAATTAGCTAAGATGATAATTGTATAAAAGAGACACTTGTGTGGGTCCAAGTTTCCCAATTGGAGAGTTGGACTAATCAGCTTAGATATTTCCCTGTTTATTAGCTAAGGTGGTAATTCTAAAAAGAGGCACTTGTGTGGGTCCAAGTTTCCCAGTTGGACAGTTGGGCTAATCAGCTTAGATATTTTCCTGTTTATTAGCTAAGGTGGTAATTCTAAAAAGAGGCACTTGTGTGGGTCCAAGTTTCCCAGTTGGACAGTTGGGCTAATCAGCTTAGATAGTTCCCAGTTTATTAGCTAAGGTGGCAATTCTAAAAAGAGGCACTTGTGCGGGTCCAAGTTTCCCAGTTGGACAGTTGGGCTAATCAGCTTAGATAGTTCCCTGTTTATTAGCTAAGGTGATAATTCTAAAAAGAGGCACTTGTGTGGGTCCAAGTTTCCCAGTTGGACAGTTGGGCTAATCAGCTTAGATATTTCACTTTTATTAGCTAAGGTGGTAATTGTAAAAAGAGGCACTTGTGTGGGTCCAAGTTTCCCAGTTGGACAGTTGGGCTTATCAGCTTAGATATTTCCCTGTTAATTTGCTAAGGTGGTAATTCTAAAAAGAGGCACTTGTGCGGGTCAAAGTTTCCCAGTTGGACAGTTGGGCTAATCAGCTTAGATATTTCCCTGTTTATAAGCTAAGATGATAATTGTATAAAAAGACACTTATGTGGGCCCTAGTTTCCCAATTGGAGAGTTGGAGTAATCAGCTTAGATATTTCCCTGCTTATTAGCTAAGGTGGTAATTCTAAAAAGAGGCACCTGTGTGGGTCCAAGTTTCCCAGTTGGACAGTTGGGCTAATCAGCTTAGATATTTTCCTGTTTATTAGCTAAGGTGGTAATTCTAAAAAGAGGCGCTTGTGTGGGTCCAAGTTTCCCAGTTGGACAGTTGGTCTAATCAGATTAGATATTTCCCTGTTTATTAGCTAAGGTGGCAATTCTAAAAAGAGGCACTTGTGCGGGTCCAAGTTTCCCAGTTGGACAGTTGGGCTAATCAGCTTAGATAGTTAACTGTTTATTTGCTAAGGTGATAATTCTAAAAAGAGGCACTTGTGTGGGTCCAAGTTTCCCAGTTGGACAGTTGGGCTAATCAGCTTAGATATTTCACTTTTATTAGCTAAGGTGGTAATTGTAAAAAGAGGCACTTGTGTGGGTCCAAAGTTTCCCAGTTGGACAGTTGGGCTAATCAGCTTAGATATTTTCCTGTTTATTAGCTATGGTGATAATTCTAAAAAGAGGCACTTGTGCGGGTCCAAGTTTCCCAGTTGGACAGTTGGGCTAATCAGCTTAGATAGTTTCCTGTTTATTAGCTAAGGTGTTAATTCTAAAAAGAGGCACTTGTGTGGGTCCAAGTTTCCCAGTTGGACAGTTGGGCTAATCAGCTTAGATATTTTCCTGTTTATTAGCTAAGGTGGTAATTCTAAAAAGAGGCGCTTGTGTGGGTCCAAGTATCCCAGTTGGACAGTTGGGCTAATCAGCTTAGATATTTCAATGTTATTAGGTGAGGTGGTAATTGTAAAAAGAGGCACTTGTGTGGGTCCAAGTTTCCCAGTTGGACAGTTGGGCTAATCAGCTTAGATATTTTCCTGTTTATTAGCTAAGGTGGTAATTCTAAAAAGAGGCACTTGTGTGGGTCAAAGTTTCCCAGTTGGACAGTTGGGCTAATCAGCTTAGATGTTTCCCTGTTAATTAGCTAAGATGATAATTGTATAAAAAGACACTTATGTGGGCCCAAGTTTCCCAATTGGAGAGTTGGAGTAATCAGCTTAGATATTTCCCTGCTTATTAGCTAAGGTGGCAATTCTAAAAAGAGGCACCTGTGTGGGTCCAAGTTTCCCAGTTGGACAGTTGGGCTAATCAGCTTAGATATTTTCCTGTTTATTAGCTAAGGTGGTAATTCTAAAAAGAGGCGCTTGTGTGGGTCCACGTTTCCCAGTTGGACAGTTGGTCTAATCAGCTTAGATATTTCCCTGTTTATTAGCTAAGGTGGCAATTCTAAAAAGAGGCACTTGTGCGGGTCCAAGTTTCCCAGTTGGACAGTTGGGCTAATCAGCTTAGATAGTTCCCTGTTTATTAGCTAAGGTGATAATTCTAAAAAGAGGCACTTGTGTGGGTCCAAGTTTCCCAGTTGGACAGTTGGGCTAATCAGCTTTGATTTTTCACTTTTATTAGCTAAGGTGGTAATTGTAAAAAGAGGCGCTTGTGTGGGTCCAATTTTCCCAGTTGGTCAGTTGGGCTTATCAGCTTAGATATTTTCCTGTTAATCAGATAAGGTGGTAATTGTAAAAAGAGGCACTTGTGTGGGTCCAAGTTTCCCAGTTGGACAGTTGGGCTTATCAGCTTAGATATTTCCCTGTTAATCTGCTAAGGTGGTAATTCTAAAAAGAGGCACTTGTGTGGGTCCAATTTTCCCAGTTGGTCAGTTGGGCTAATCATCTTAGTTATTTTCCTGTTTATTAGCTAAGGTGGTAATTGTAAAAAGAGGCACTTGTGTGGGTCCAAGTTTCCCAGTTGGACAGTTGGGCTAATCAGCTTAGATATTTCACTTTTATTAGCTAAGGTGGTAATTGTAAAAAGAGGCACTTGTGTGGGTCCAAGTTTCCCAGTTGGACAGTTGGGCTAATCAGCTTAGATATTTTCCTGTTTATTAGCTAAGGTGGTAATTCTAAAAAGAGGCACTTGTGTGGGTCCAAGTTTCCCAGTTGGGCTAATCAGCTTAGATATTTCCCTGTTAATTTGCTAAGGTGGTAATTCTAAAAAGAGGCACTTGTGTGGGTCCAAGTTTCCCAGTTGGACAGTTGGGCTAATCAGCTTAGATAATTCCCTGTTAATTAGCTAAGATGATAATCGTTTAAAAAGACACTTCTGTGGGCCCAAGTTTCCCAATTGGAGAGTTGGACTAATCAGCTTAGATATTTCCCTGTTTATTAGCTAAGGTGGTAACTCTAAAAAGAGGCACTTGTGTGGGTCCAAGTTTCCCAGTTGGACAGTTGTGCTAATCAGCTTAGATATTTTCCTGTTTATTAGCTAAGGTGGTAATTCTGAAAAGAGTCACTTCTGTGGGCCCAAGTTTCCCAGTTGGACAGTTGGGCTAATCAGCTTAGATATTTTCCTGTTTATTAGCTAAGGTGGTAATTCTACAAAGAGGCACTTGTGTGGGTCCAAGTTTCCCAGTTGGGCTAATCAGCTTAGATATTTTCCTGTTTATTAGCTAAGGTGGTAATTCTAAAAAGAGGCACTTTTTTGGGTCCAAGTTTCCCAGTTGGACAGTTGTGCTAATCAGCTTAGATATTTTCCAGTTTATTAGCTAAGGTGGTAATTCTAAAAAGAGGCACTTGTCTGGGTCCAAGTTTCCCAGTTGGACAGTTGGGCTTATCAGCTTAGATATTTTCCTGTTAATCAGCTAAGGTGGTAATTCTAAAAAGAGGCACTTGTGTGGGTCCAAGTTTCCCAGTTGGACAGTTGGGCTAATCAGCTTAGATATTTCCCTGTTTATAAGCTAAGGTGGTAATTCTAAAAAGAGGCACTTGTGTGGGTCCAAGTTTCCCAGTTGGACAGTTAGCTAATCAGCTTAGATATTTTCCTGTTTATTAGCTAAGTTGGTAATTCTAAAAGAGGCACTTGTGTGGGTCCAAGTTTCCCAGTTGGACAGTTGGGTTAATCTGCTTAGATATTTCCCTGTTAATTAGCTAAGATGATAATTGTATAAAAAGACACCTATGTGGGCCCAAGTTTCCCAATTGGAGAGTTGGACTAATCAGCTTAGATATTTCCCTGTTTATTAGCTAAGGTGGTAATTCTAAAAAGAGGCACCTGTTTGGGCCCGAGTTTCCTAACTGGAGAGTTTGGCTAATCATCTTGGATGTTTCCCTGTTTATCAGCTAAGGTGGTAATTGTAAAAAGAAGCACCTGTTTGGGCCCAAGTTTACCAATTGGCGACTTGGACTAATCATCTTAGATATTTCCCTGTTTATTAGCTAAGGTGGTAATTGTAAAAAAAAAAAGGCACCTATGTGGGCCCAAGTTTCCCAATTGGAGAGTTGGACTAATCAGCTTAAATATTTCTCTGTTAATTAGCTAAGGTGGTAATTGTAAAAAGAGGCACCTGTGTGGGCCTAAGTTTTCTGATTGATTCTATTCACATTGAGTTTAACCAGATTCTAGCATGCTAAAATTTCGTATTTTTTGGATCGCTTGCAGCCCTTCCCTAGCATTTAACGCGGGGGCTGTTTCCCTTCAGAAGGAATGCTCAAAGGAATATCTCTCATCCCTTGCTACTCAGCTCCCCCCTCCCATTTTCTAAGATGTGGGTACCTGTAAAATATTTTGAATATTTGAACATATTTTGAAAATTTAAAAGGCTTATCCCTCATTGAAAATACTGTAAAAAACGAACAAACATCGGAACTTTTTTGTGAGGCCCTCTCCGGCGACGAGGCATCGACGACCCTACACTCTAACCTTAAATTAAAGTTGTTACATATCACTTGGTATTGCTGATTACCATTCAAAAATATCTGTTATTAGCTGGTTTGCCAAACGTGGCGCTTTTGGTGTCATTTTGACACTTTTTGAAGTTTCTGACACTTCCCACACTTTTGGGCCAAAATGTTACAGTTTATGCTAAAATGACAATTTTTATTTAATTTTTCAAGTTTTTTCAATATAAGTACCTTAAAATATGTACTTAACTGGCCATATATGATATACATGCTTTTCAAATTTAAGATATTATTCTGTCTTCACCAAATGTACGGTTTTTTGCATCATGCAAAGGCCCCGTTAAACTATGCAACATAGTGGAAAATCAAAAGTTGTAAGTAAACCAGTCAATTATTTAGAAAAGCTGCTAGACTGGAAACATTTTTGACATGTAGAATGCAGAAATAAAGGTAATGTATTTGTTTAGCAGATGACCAGGATTCATGACTTTTTCTTGTAATAATATTTTTTATTTTTCCTCTAACCTTAGTCCTTGTTTTATAATTTTAATTTTACATGGGTGATTGTGGCCTATTTAGTATGTATCATAGATTGCTACCCTATGATACCATAAATAGTGATTACGATTCAGTATTGAATTCACTCTAGCTAAAGGAATGGAAAATATACTACTCAATTATGGTTTGTCATGGGTGTCTTATAGCCTAGTCAGTAAAGGCGCATCATGATTGAGCATTCAGTCAATCGGGCTCTCAAGCTGCATAGATATTGCCCAGTAGTTGCTGGTAAGGCAGAATATAAACATATTACTTCTTACTGCATATCCTGGTTCTATTGGTAGGGCCTCTGCACCCTACACCACAAGCGGTAATTAATCTGCACCTTTATCCTTGCAGTCTTATTAAACTTCATTATGCTTTTACTTTTAATATAGTTCACCAACAAGATTATTTCATTGACTTTGAATCTTCTCAGAATGGCACACAAATCTAACAATCGCTGCTGTTGGTTATTAGCCAATTTGTCTTATTTTATGAAACCAGTAACTGTTTTAGGCCTCATAATATTAGGGGAGGGAGAGCAAGGTACCTTAATAGGACTGTAAAAATATAAAATGAAAGGAATTTCATGTCAGATATCACAAAAACTGGGGGAGGAGCCAGTTGCCCCCCCCCCCCCTGCCCAGGCCTAAAACTAGCAGTAGGAAAAATGGCCAATAACTGGTTCACACTGATCATCCAATATAAACAAATTTCTAGAATTTGTTGTGATTGCTGATGCGCTTGAGTGCGGAGAGTAGTAATTTATAGTAATGTTTTTTTTGCTGTGAGTCCTTTTGATTCATAAATGAACGATATTTCGAGATCACTTTGATTTTGACAAGACTAGTCGGCAACCTTTTCACTAACCATTTTTTATCTTCTTGGGAGAGTTGGGCTGGGTCACTTTTTTTGGCAGGACTAATTACTGCTGAATTAACTTCCGCTGAGGGGACGTCACAGTGCTTTAAATCCTTCTTGCTAGTTTTGAAGGGATGGGAAATTTCTAGGGATTATCCGACACATTTAGGGCGTTCGACTGGTTAGGAATTTCTAGATTGTGCATTATGGACAGTAGATTGAAAATAATTCAGGAAATATAGGTCAAAGATTTCTCTATCTTGTGTTCCAATTCCAAAAACCATAAAACTCTCTCTGGTTTCAGATTGTCTGATTTGATCGTAGGTAACTAGGTTTGCTATGGAAAATTTTTTGACCATTTTAATCACTGGTTAATTTCAACTTTCATTATTAGTATACTGGCAGCCAGTGGCAAAGAGTTGGTGACGATTTTGTGCAATGAAGAAAAACTGACTGGAATTGTGAATGTTCTTCAAGATCCTCGTATGACTACTGATGGCATTCGAATTCAGAAACTGGAAAAGGTATAGGATACGGTTAAATCTAGACAAAATCAATGCCAGGTGTGGATTAATTTTGATTAGCCTATAAATTTCATCACCATCATCAACAATTGCCAAATTTTTAGAATGAAAAATATAATTTGTCAAAAACCCCACGAAAAATTGAAGTTTGCGAAAACAGAATGATGGTAAAGATAAGAAACATTGACAGGAATGAACCTGCATGGTTGTGCTGAATCGGAATATCCTCAATTGATGAGTTATTGCCTGCAGTTCTCCAGTGGTTATTAGCTGATTACTGTTTAACTTTCTAGTTTTTTATTGTTACTCATAGTGCATTTAGTGAATGTAGTTTCTAAAAAACTACTTTATTCCTACCTTTTCAAAAATGAGTGGCTGTGAACAAGACCTTACCTGGAAAAAGAAGAATTAATGGGTTCGAACCCCGTCTTTAAATGTCAAATTTTATTTTTGTAATTTTTTTATGGGCAAAGTAAAAAAAAGAGCATATAAGACCTCATTAATTCACTGAATGGTTCACTGCATGGCTCTGCTGAATCATAATATCCCCAGTTAATTAGCTATTGCTTGCAGTTCAGTGGCTATTCGCTGATTACTGTTTAACTTTCTAGGGTTTAATTGTTACTCATAGTACATTTAGTGAATGCAGTTTCCAAGAGACATCTTTATTCCGACCTTTCCGAAAATGAGTGGTAGTGAACAAGGCCTTACCTGGAAATGCGAGAATTAATGGGTTCTATCCCTCCCTCTTGAAATTTCAAAATTTGTACTGTTTAGTTTCTTATGGGCAAGGCTGTATCCAGTTGGGGGGTTTGACCCCACTCCTTCCGAAATGTTTTTTCCAACTCGTAAAACGCAACAAAAATGCAAATAAACACAATTTTGAAGCGTTTTTTAAATTTTTTGTACCCCCTCCCCCCTCCCCCTCCCCCTCTTCAAAAAAATTCTGGACAAGGCCCTGTTTATGGATAAAGTAAAAAAAAATGAGCATATAAGACGCTCAGCAATAACGAAACTCTAGGTTTCTGTAGCTAAAGTATATATCAAAGAGTATGGGTAACGTAAAAGCATAGAAATTGGTGCTGGTGTGAAAAGAAACGAAAAAAAAACTATCAACGCTATCTAGTGTCTGGTGACGCTTGATATTTTTTCAAGGTTTGTAATCGTTTTTCTGTCAGGAACTAACATTAGATACTTATTACTACCTTAATTTTACCAATTACACTAATTAATTAATTATTCTTACTATTACACAGAAAAAATGCCAAGTGTTGCCAAATGCTAGATGACGTTTATAGTTTTTTCGACACTAGCGCCAGTTTCCACTCTTATACGTTACCTATACTCTTTATATGTATGACAATAGTATCGGCTTCTCTTGGAATAACGATCAAGAGGACCGAAATATAACCTGCGAGGATAAATAGATTGTTTCATAGTTTTAGAGTAAAGGGGATGTGTAAGAAATATGAGGATTTTCTATGTCTTCAAATTTTAATGAATTGTCCTGAATTTTAAATGGTGTGAATATGATATCCAAACCAAAATTATTGGGGGCTAACGTAGCTTTTTCTTCCTAAAACCAATGGTAATAGCCGGTGTACAGCTTAGGATAAACTGATAAATCCAACCGTAAACTGTGCTAATGTATTTTTCCCTTTTCTTATAAAAGTGCCTTTTCTTCCTAAAATCGTTGGTTTTTTGTTAAATGTTGGAAAATCCTTTTTAATTTCCAAGTAACATATTTGGCGCAAGAGCCTATTGTGATTATTTCCATGGGTAGACAGATCATAAGATTTAATAGGACTAAAATTTAATTGCTGCTGAAGCGAAATAAATTTAATCAGGGCTGTATCCAGGATTTTTTTACTTGAAACTCAGGCTGCAAGCATTTTAAATGATCTGTATATTGCAGTTTTTTTTTTGTAAAGCTGAGTTTGAATTTTTTTTTAAATGTTGACCATACAATGGTTTCCTTATGTATACTTTTATAATTTGAGACTCGAAATTTTGAGTTTTTCCGTAAAGCAACATTTAATTTTTTTTTTTTTTGGAATCCTTACAATACAGATTTAACCATGGACTGATTTTCTGTTGTCCTTTTCTTATAACCAGTTTGGAGATCTAAACATGGAAATTGAACTCTTTACTATTTTTGTGGTCGTTGTATAGTTTCGATCTATTATAAGCTATTTTGGTCGGAGTGTATTATCATATCACATGTTCAATTAAACAGAATCGAGTAATTTCTGGTCTAGCTAATGGAGTTGAAGTTTTTTTTTTAGTTTTGAATTTCAAATCTGGATATTGTTCCTGACTTTTTCCTGACTTATTAGGCTTGTTTAGATCGCGTTGAGGCTCCTTTACCAGCAAGTTTTTGAAGTTCACATTAGATTGCATCTTTCGTAAAAAATAGCTTTTTTAGTCATCCATTTTACTATTCAATTGGAGGCAAAATTTATTTTACGTATAATTGAGTTTTTGGCCTATCTCGTAAAGTTTTTTACCCAAAAAGTGAAAGAGGGTCGTATTCTTTTCCCGTTCGTCCCTGAAGGTTTAAGGTTTGATTTTACCAATATTTTCCTGCATTTTTTGTATACTTTGCCTTTTGCCATCTTCAACCCCTCCCTTCTGAGCTATTCCCTCCTTTCGTCTGGCTTGCGAACTTGATCTCACTTTATTTTGGTGGAAGGGGGGGGGGTAAGAAGTTGCTCAAGATTTTTCTACTTCTACAAGCTTCTCGCGGTAGTAAGCCACCCAAGGCTGGTCCAACAATCCACTTCCTAAAATACTATCAGAGTACAATCGTAATGACGCTCTACTTCGACGACGGAGAATGTGAGCTCAGACCTATCTGCGGCAATAATACACATCAACATACATAGTCGATTCTTTTGTTCTATGGTGGTGCAGCGGAATTGATTCCTTGTTGGTAATACAGGACCCGGAGTTCGATCTGGGCTGCAGCCATCCGGCGCAGGACCTAGAATTCGATTCTGGTGGTGAGGTTATGCGAAAGTGTCTCTATAACAATCCAAACAAAAAGAGTGTAACGCCCTATGTACCAAATTAAAGCAAGCTTAAATACTTATTTTTTCTCTCCAGTTGTAATATATTTTGATATAAAAATTATAAAACTAATTTTTAGTGTTATTTTTATCATAAAAAATTACCGTGCAGTATACTACTATCAACAGTAGTGTTGTGTTATCATAACTTTTTTTGCATATGGATTAATAGCTTTTCAATACTGTTAGTATTATTATAAGCCTTTTTATTAGAAGCACAATAATATTTTCTGAAAATGTTTAGTTACTTTTAAAATCCCCCCCTCCTCCCTTCTTTCAAAAAGTGAGTAAGTCGGATTCCTTTGATATTACCTTAGCAATGGTTCTGTTTAACGAGACAATAAATTTTAATTTTTATTTCAGAATGTTTTGCCAAATTGTGGAATGGGTCGTTTCGTTACTTTGACTGACTCCATCCGCGTTCAAGACCTGATCCCGGTTATTAAAAACCATTTGGGAGTTCAAAATCTACGAATTGGATTTTCTGTCACACATGCTCCTAGTAAGTACTATTAAGCATTCTATGGAAACGTGTCACTAGTGGTAGGCTCTGTAGGCATAATATAGACGGAAATGAATAGTTCCATTTTAAACTTTGTAACGTAATTCGTGAATAGTTTTCCTAATTAAAAAGATTTTTGGAACTATCTCAGAAGGATAATAAATACAGAAATAGTTTGTATTAGACTCAACAAAATTAAGACTACCCCGGCAATTTCCATTAGCATAGGCAATTACCAGAGAAATTGCCTACGGATTGTTTTGGGTAGTCGGCTGACTGACTGTATCCTAAGCAGAAAGCTGTAAGAAAAATGTGGTTCAGTCCCGCTTTCTGGGGCTATAACGAGAGAAATGATGAGATGGCTATGACACGCTCTGCACATGAAGGAGGACAGATTACCCGAAATCGTCCTTGTCGGGCAGCCATCTAGGGCCAAATGAAAAACAGGTCGTCTCTTAATAGGGTGGGAGAATGTCACGTGGAAAGATTTAAGGGATACGGGAGCTTCTTGGGAGGTTGAAAGAGAGGGGTTTTGAATAGATTGGGATGGATGAGGAGCGTGAATATCTGTGTTGGCCTCAATCGACTTGGTGCCGCAGTAAGCTGTTAGTAGTAGTAGACAGCTTACCCTTTAGGGGGTTTATATTTCAGGCCATTTTTTTCCATTTTCCCAGGTATTAAAGCACAGACCATAGAAAGGGGACTTTTAATTACTTTAATAGATGATGAGTTTTCATTCTGAAAAGTTTCTTCTGACCTTATCCAGGCCAGTTTGTAAATATTTAGATATCTATAAGGCCAAGATGACCTATACGGTTAATATTAAATTTGTGTTAGTTAATCCATAATTACTACCTTATCCATCCTTGTTTGTAAATATTCGATTTTTTTTCATAAAGCCAAGATAGCCTATTTCATGAAATAGGTTTGTTTTTGTTCTTAACAGACTTTTCAGACAACGTCAGTGCTTCAATTCCAGGTGAAGTTGAGTTTCCTCCTTTCCTGAGATTTTGATATTTGCACAATTATTCCTATAATTTCTTGTGTTCTCAAATTTGACCCTAAGTTCTTCTTCCATAAAAACTATTTGTCGAATTTTTGTGGGTTTCTTCATCTCCTTTGACATGAAAGGATAAAAAGACAGTAGTTTATTTTAGAAAAAAAAAACTACAATTTAACTCCTCTAAGACAGAAGGTGGCTCGTTAAATTTTACTGGAGATTGGAAAACCGAAAAATGTGTCTTTTTTATTCATTGGTTTATTTTTTTTCCCTCTCCTTGATTTTGATAAAATGTCGGTTTTGGTGTTTTCGTCGGATATCTACCTATTTTGTATTATTTAAAAAAAAACTTTTTCAATTCAAATGAATTTACTGAAAAAAAAATTGCATTGTCAGTTTAATATACATGTGCTGATATTTATTCCTTAAAATCTTAATTTATTTTTGATTTCTTAAAGTTATAAAAGTGAAAGCATTTAAAAGAATTTTTTTAGTAAAGTACAAATTATATTCTGGCTTTTAGATAGCATGGGGGTTTTGAACCCTACTCATATTAATTTCTGCTCCTTTTGAGTTTGACTCTGTTATTTATTTTAATTTCTGTTTTTTTTTCGGTTTAGTTTATTTATTGATACTGATTTGTGGAAGTTCTGTGCTTGGTAGATTATTTTATTCTATTTTTGTTCATTTTTGGTTTAATGGAGTTGTTTACCTTTTTTTTGAAAAACTTATTTCGTGGAAAAATTTTTTTTAATTAATTTCTGTTCGTTATGTTGACATACTCTTTTTCAGGGAAAAAGAAAATAGTAGTTAGAATCTTTCAGGTTTTCCTTTAAGAATTTATAGTTTGGTCTCCTATTTATATGCTGTAGAAAATTTTTCAACAATTTTTACCAACATAAACTCTTTTGAAAATCATGACAGAAATAGCAGTGTTTAATTTAGTCATGTACATCCTCTAGTTGACTTGATAAATAAAATTTAATACGATTCCCACTTTCATCATAATACCATTTATGCTCTTTCACAGCCTGGATACACTTACGCTCTTTTGATTTAGTAAAATTTTAAGAGCAGAAGTAGTAATAGAATTAGCCCCAAAAATTCGAACCTAATACCCTCAGTTGTTCTTGTTATATTGCTGAGATGTCTTATTAGCAACCAGCATACAAACAGTGTGTTTTTATTTAACTTTAAAGCGACATTTATTTTTTAAGCATAATGGGCAAATTACATAACTGTGGAAGGTTGAACTACCCAATAACCCTAAAGATATAGCTACTAGACCATTCAGCTATGCTGAACAAAATGGCTGTCTTAAAATATTGATTGGAAGTGTCTAGAAAATTATGAGCTAAAGAGGAGGGCTGATTACCCTCCAATCACTTTTGACTCTTAAGAGGGCCCTAAAACTTTTAATTTTCAATCAAATTAGCTCCATTAAAATATCAATGATATTACTAGCTATGATAGAGCATCGCTACCTATGTCCTTATGTGCCCTATAGTGCTTAAATGCCCCTTTAATACCTGCATGCATATAGGTTTTTTGTTTAATTGAAACTACTCCTAAACGTTTCCTAAAAGTTTCAACTTAATGCCATTAGTTTCGTTAGTTACAGCAACTGTAGAAGCAGCATTAAATGAATACACACAGTGTCTTCTGGCTACCTCAAAATCCACAACCTATGAAGGTATGAAGGTGAAATTTTCAGAGAATATTTCTGTTGTACGGATGACAACCTGCCATCCGTATGCAAGTTGTCGAAAGGGCATATCAGCAATATCTTAGGAACAGTTTTATGTGTGAAATTAAAACTTACAACGCTTGTTTTGGGGGATGTTGAACTAACCAAAAGACAATATTTGCATCATAATACTAATGCTTCTATTCATACAACCACTGCTACTATTACTATTACTGCTACTAAAACTAAGACTACTACTATTAACTGTTCTCCTGCTGCTACTACTATATTTACTAGGGCTACTACTAGAACTAATAAACCTAAGGGTATTAGGGCGAAAATTTTGGGCAATATCGTAACGGTATTGAAATAAATCGAAACACACTATGACCATATAGGTTGTCAAGAGGATGTATCAGCAATGCCTCAGGACCGTTTGATGGTATTAAGTTAAAAATTTCATCGTGTGTTGAAGGGGATGTTGAAAAAAAAGGTGCTATTTGCATAACTACTGATCCGACTGCAACTGTTGCTAAGTATCATTACAGAACCTTTGAACAATGCTGAAAAAATTGATGTCTCAAAACTTTGTTTGGATATTTGTTATGGGATATGGTGGGCGTGGGGGGTGGAGATTTCTCTCAAATCACTTTGACTCTTAAAAAGGGCACTATAACTTCCAAATTAAAATGAAATGAGACATCTGAATGTAATACAACCACCCATTCCATAAAAAACTTTATATGCCCCCAGGACATGATTTAAAACCCTAGCCCCAGGGCTCTGGGGGGTTGTGCCAACCCTGGAAGCATTTTTATATGTTCTTGGACTATTTTAAACAAAACTGCCATCGAACAATTCAATCAGATACATTTGGTGAAAAGAGGTGTAGTTGAGTGTGAGAGGGGTGCTTCTTGATCTCCATCACTATTGGCTCTTAAAAGGGATCCAGAACTTCCAATTTCAACCAAATGAGCCAAACCTAAAGCTTATACAGTCATCCCTTTCATAAGAACCTTAAATGCCGCAGGGGCATAATTTACAACCCTCGCCCTCAGGCTCTGGTGGTTTGTATCAACCACAAAAGCCTTGTTATATAATATTTGAACTATTTTGAATAAAAAGACTGTATCAAAATATCTATTGGATACATCTCAGAAAAAACGACGCGTGTGAGGGGGGGGGGGGGGTAGCTGCGCTCTGATCACATTGACTCTTAAAAAGGGCACTAGAACTTCTGATTATCAATCCAATGAGTCCCCTCCAAAGCCTATACGACCACCCTTTTTACAAGAACCTTATATGCCTCAAGGGCATAACTTCCATGCCTTTCCCTGAGAGCTGTAGGGGGGGGGTGTCTTCCTCACAGATATAATTTCCAAACCTTCAACTACGATGAATAAAATTGTTGTCTCCAAATTTTTATTTGAGGTGTTAAGGCAAATGATGGGCGTGGAGGGGGGAGGGGCTGGTTGCTCTCAAATCACTTTTGACTCTTAAAAAGGGTACTATAACTTCCGGTTTCAAATCAAATAAGCCACATATGATGTTTATACGACCGCCCATTCCATAAAAACCTTATATGCCTTCATAAAATAACTTACAACCCTGTCCCCAGGGCGCTGGGGGGTATCCCTAGAGGCATTGTTATATGTTCTTTGGACTATTTAGAAAAAAAATCGCTGTATCATAATTTCAATCAGATGCGTTTGGAGAAAGGAGGGGCTGTAGGGGAGGGGGGGACTAAATGCCCTCCATCGCTTTTGACGCTTAAAAAGGAACTAGAACTTCAAATTTTCAACAAAATGAGCCTCTACTAAAGTTAAACAACCATCCCTCCCATAAAAACCTTAAATACCCCCTGGGCATAACTTACAACCCTTTCCGCTAATCTTTGGGGTTTGTTTCAACCCCAAAAACTTTTTTATGTGATATTTAGACTATTTTGAATTGAATGGCTATCTCAAAATTTC
The DNA here is from genome assembly GCF_049724085.1 of Artemia sp. Qi Xiang Cuo. Classification (NCBI taxonomy): domain Eukaryota; kingdom Metazoa; phylum Arthropoda; class Branchiopoda; order Anostraca; family Artemiidae; genus Artemia; species Artemia sp. Qi Xiang Cuo. The sequence continues at coordinate 62,952,657 of NC_142796.1, forward strand.
TATTAGATGTATTTCGGGACAATACGAGGTGTTTGTGGGGGCCTCAGATCACTTTGACTTAAAAAGAGCACTAGAGCGTCTGATTACCAATCCAATGAGGCCCCTCCGAAGTTTATATGACCACGCTTTCCATAAAAACCTTTTATTCCCCCAGGGCATAACTTACAACCCTTGCCCTGAGGGCTGAGGGATTTGTTATCCTAAAGGACATAATTTCCGGACCTTTCAAATACTTTGAACAAAATGGCTATTTCAAAATTTTTATTGGAAGTGCTTCGGAAAATGATGGTCGTGGGGGGGGGAGTCATTTGCCCTCTGATCATTTTCAACAAATAAAAAAAGCACTAGTCCTTTCAAGTTCCAATCGAATGAGCTCTTTTTGAAGCTTCTACGACAACACTTTCTATAAAACCTTATATGCCCCAAAAGCATAACCTGCAACCCATGTCCTAAGGTCTATGGGCTGGGGGGGGGGGGTGTCATCCTCGAAGACATAATTTCCAGACCTTTCAACTTTACTTCAGTTACTTTGGTGAGAACACTAAAGTAACTGAGGAAAAATTAAAAAAAAAACTGGAAATTACTATGGTGTTCTCACTGAAGTAACTCTATAATAGCATCTTTTTCCTACGTGGATCAGTTTGCGCCAATTGTATATTTTTTTTGGTGGTGTTTTTATTGGTTTTTAGTTTTAGCTTGGTGTTTTATCTCGTTCTTCTTGCGTTTCTTTCGTGCTGAAGACGCCTTGTTTGGATACAGGCGAAATATCCGTTTGTTGTTGTTTTTTTTCTGAGATTTTTCTCTTTGCTGGTTTTTTGTGATGGCTGGCCAGTTCGGCTTAAGGTCTGTCAAAATGCGGATCGGAAGTGTTTGGGAAATGATGGGCTGGGGGGGGATTCTCCCTCTAATTACTTTTGACTATTAAAAAGGGCAATAGCCCTCTCAATTTCCAATCCAATGAGCCCTTTTTTAAGTTTTTAGGATTACGCTTTCTATAAAAACCTTATATGCCCCCAAGGCATAACTTACAACCTTTGCCTTGGGGGCTGGGTGGGTTTGTCATCCTCAAAGACCTAATTTTCAGAACTTTTAATTACGTTGAACAAAATGGCTATCTCAATTTTTGATTGGATGTGTTTGGGAAAATGATAGGCGTGAGAGGGGGGTTAGTTGTCCTCCAATCACTTTCGATTATTAAAAAGGACACTAGCCCTTTCAACTTCTATTCAAATGATTCCTTTTTGAAGTTTATACGATCACCCTTTCTATATAAAGCTTAAAATCCCCCAGGGCACAACTTACAACCCTTGCACTGAGGGCTCTGGGGGTGCTTGTCATCGTCAAAGACATAATTTCTGAACTTTTCAACTACGTTGAAGAAAATGGCTATCTAAAAATTTTGATTGAATGCGTATGGGGAAATGGTGGGCGTGGTAAGGGTGTTAGTTGCCCTCCAATCACTTTTGACTATCAAAAGGGGCACTAGCTCTTTCATTTTCCAATCGAATGAGCCCTTTTCAAAGTTCCTACGACTAATCATTCGATACGAAGTGCCATGGTCTAAAAAAAAAAAAAAAAAAACAACATTGTGCCAACATCGTTCCTATGATTATGCCTATGATTTCTGTTGAAAAAAAAAATGAAAAATAAAAAGATTCGCCCTTAGATCTTGAAAAATTATTTTTTTCCCCCTCCTAATATTCGTGAAATGGCGCCGTTGGCGAGAGGGAATGAATCCTGTTTTTTTTTAAAGAAAAAGTCCAAGCAAACAAATACGATAGGAGGAATACTCGATAGAACAAGATTTATCTGAGGTGGTGGGATGCAAATGTAACTTTTCCAAAAAGTGTTACATAACGTCTTTTGCAACCTAGTGAATTGCGAACAACGGCCCGTAGTAACCAAAAACTTAAAAAACGCATTTAAAAAAATTACGATAAGGAGCCAAAAGGTAAGAATCAAAACACCATTGAAGTTGTATAAAATTAGCAACGACGCATCCAAGGATTTTTTTTCCGGGGAGGGGGGTTATAATTTTTTAACGCATGAAAATGTGTTCATATGCATTTTTGTTACGTTTTTACAAGTCGGGCAAAAAATTCCATGTTTTCGAGTTTTTCCTTGTATTTTCAGTTTTTCTATCACACTTCTATACATATGTGTCTATTCTCTAAGTCTTGAAAATTTTTATGAAAAACACCCAAGTGCCATCTAACTAATCTAATGTAACCTAACTTATGTAATTTATCAGTATTTGCCTATTAATATTTTTTTGTTAGATGGCACTGATGGTGTTTAACTACATTAATACATCATTTGAAAACGGATAAATGCAGTCAAATCCATGTTTATTTTTGAGAAATTTGTTAAAAGAATTGTGCAACAGTGAAAGAAGGGAAAATAAAGGTTCTCTCCTGCAAAATGTGTAAACTAGGATTATTCTACATATTGTGAAGTAAGAATTTTCTTCTTAACATGTGTCCTTATGTACTGGTCAAAACTTCGGTTTATACCAAAAATCAAATGGCATGTTTTTGGTCATATTCTAAACGGTTGACATTTTTATGGGTATTAGCCTACTCAAAAACGAGGTTTATTCGTAAGTTTGAGGTTAATTTAGACCATCAACTTGATAGGAATTTTACGCTAGGTTGGTTTTTTCCTGAAAATAAAAAAAAGAAGTGACGAAAAAAATCAATTTCACTGGTTGATTCTTCCATTTTCACAATTCTTTCGGCTAACTTGTTTTTTACCTATTCCAGGACACTTCCATTTTTGTATTATATTACCTTTTTTTGTCTATGATACTATATCAAGCTTACTTTTTTCACTTTATAGACACGTAAAAACTCTTGCTCGTTGTTGTGAATCATGTATCAGCCTCTAGATCAGTATATCTTTTCTGTGATTGGCTTAATTGAATCTGATATTTATTTTAGGGGCTTCACGGGTTTTGTTTATGACTCATTTAATTATTTGCGACAAAAAAAAGAAGAATAGAAAATGAGAAAACAGGGTATTCTAGAGCTATACGTGCATTTTTTTTTCTTCCATTTTTCCTTTATTACCGATTTTTCTGTATTTCCTATATTACTCACTCCTGCCATATAAATCCTCCTCCTGAGAGCTGTTTTTTTTTACCAAGATTTTATAATTTTCGTATTATCTTTATAATTATTTTTCCTTAGTTAAATTTTTCCTCTCTAGATACACTCTTTTTCCACTAGATACACAAGTAAAGACAATTGCTGTTTGTGCTGGCTCAGGCTCTTCTGTGATTGGCTCAACCAAAGCTGATATTTTGCTCACCGGTGAAATGTCTCATCACCAAGTACTTGATGCTCAGCACCGTGGTGCTACGGTAATTCTTTCTGAGCACAGCCATACGGAAAGAGGATTTCTTAAGTATGTGCAGCCAAAGATATGTGATTTACTAGAAAATCAGGTTGATGTACTCGTATCAGGTTGTGATAAAGATCCACTTTCATATGTTTAATCTCTTTTTATTTTAATTAATAATAAAAAATTTATAAATAAATCTAAATAAATTTAGTCCGGTCTACAAGGGAAACAAATTACGGCAAGATTGGCTGTAGCAATTGCGACAAGCTCAACTTTCGTATTATCAGCACTCTTTTTTCTATAAATAAATTATGATTCCTTAATTGAGAAAAATCGACTTGACTGAGAAGGAATAATTATTTTTACAGATAAATGCAAAGGGAGCCTCTTTAAGCATATTAACTGCAAAATGGTCTATGAAGAGCAACATTAGAATAACAAACAAGATGGAAAAAACTTAAAGTGAACGGAAACGCCTGTGAATAAAAAAAATGGTAAATATAAACACATACAATTAACATAAAATTCGTAAATAAAAATAAATACAATTACTGCAAGATCCACTGCAGTAATTTTGATAAATATACTTTTGCAATTTTTAGACTTTCATGCTTTGTCATATAAATAAGTTATTATTTATGAATCAAGGAAAATGGAGCCATTGAGAAAGATTAGTTTGTTTTTTTTTCGATTTACGCGAAAGAAGAACTACAAAGTATTCTGCGGAGAGCATAGAACATAAAACGAGCCTAAATCTGTAAAACGAATGGAGATTGCCATAAGTACGAAACAACTTGAAAAAAAAACAACAATTACAGTAAATTACAGTTGAGTCAAGTTATTACTGTTAAAACAGTTATATAAAGTAATTTAGTTATATATAGTAATAACAGTAATATACTGTTATAACATGTTACAGTGCTAACAGTTTAAAAGAATAAAACGTTTATTTTTAGGCAAGATTGAAGTGCATGCAGCTTGAAATAAGGTCCGACATGTTATTTATATCTCGAATGATTTATTGACGAAAGAAAAAAACAGATGGCGAAATAATGTCTCCTTGTATAGGAGTTCCATATTGTCCTTGGAATCTGTTTTCATTAAATAATTTTCTAGTTCTGGCACATTTCCAATTTGGTTCTGAAGTGTCGGGCCCCTGGTAAAATTTTCTCGCCTTTTTTCATCAGCCATAGCATCTATGGATATTTCATCCCCAAATTAATATGTTAATCCTTTTGAAATCACATTCTTGTTCAAAGGAGAGGTGTGTAGTGGAACATTAATGAATATTTATCCCAGCTTTTCCTCCTATATTATCGAATTATGCATTCTTGGCGTAACGTTTTTTTTTTTTGTAATTAATGATTCACCACCGAAATAGAATCATTGAGGTTTTCAAAACAAAAGAGTTAGAGAGCTTTCATCAGAATCAAACCCTCTGTCAGTTCCCCTCCAGTTGATTAAGTGATACACTAGCCTTATGTAAGTACATATGGCTGTACTTACATATGTAACATACATATGTATGTGCATACATATGTGTACATAAGGGCGTATATATAGGCTGTATAAGCTGTACATATAATTACCAGTGTATGTACATAAGACTGTACTTACTTAAGTATGTACATAAGGCTGTATTTACATATGTAAGTATATGATAAACTAGCCTTATGTAAATTTCTTATGTAATGGGATCAGAATTGACGATAATCAGGTTCATTTTTAATTACCCCCTGCTGAGAACATGGGAGGCAATTATCATGACAGGCTAGCAAATATCTATCTAGTCTGTTTAGTCTCTCTAGTCTATCTAGACTAGACAGACTACAGGATCGGTAAAGGGAATATCATTAAAATAAATGGATTCAGAATTTGCCTAATTTTTTACCTTCTAAAGAGCTAAAGCCATACTAATCCCAATCATGTTACAACCTTGAATATCGTTAATAGTTGAGTTTTTAGGACAAAAGCCTTGTCAAATTATGTCATTAGTTTTACTTATTTATTTTCACAGTCCATTGTGAAGTGGACTGTGAAAGCGTAACTTCAATTCTCGAGTGTATACTGGCTAGTACGGACAAATTTTTTGCGGTTGGCTAGAGGTTATTATATATCTTGAAAAAAAAAACACTGAAAGGGGATCCAAATTTCTCCTTTCTTTTTTTTGCAATCTGATTTCCTTGTTATATCAAAATATTGTTTTTTTATGTTTTGAATTGTCGTTTGATGTAAATAAATCGTAGAATCTGCGATATGTTACATCCAAAAAGAGTATGTAAATCAGCAATTAAAAATCTTCTGTCAAGAGTAAGTAAACGAACTTCTAGAAGATTAAATTACATGCGTACCTTACGACAGCTCTGCAGTTAGAGACGTGTTTGCTGGTTGCAGGTGCGACAGTTCAATCCCACCCAGGGTTGCCAACTATTGCACTTTTGTGCTTTCGTCGACTTTTTTCGTCATTGTCGTAATGTAGTAAGTATGACACAGAAAACCGCACTTTTCCATGAAATGCTTTGTCTATTAGAAAATTAACTTTAACATGTGAAAGAAAGAAAAATTGCCAACAGCGACATTTCTGTGTTTGTTGTGTGACTAGAATATAACGTCACCTCTAATTTGTTGACGGTATGTCACTCCAGGCAATTTGATCAACTGACAAAGAATTAAGAATCCTCGCCGAAAAAAATACAACTTGAACGCATGACGTTTAGATGATTAGTGCTCAGTTAATTTGCTCCAGTTTAACTGTGTTCACTCATGGAACGAAGTAAGAACCCACAAAAACAAAAGAAACAAGAAAAGTTAGCGAAACTTTTTTTAAGACTCAACATAAAAATTCTAGTATGTTATAAGCTAAGTACTAGTGTTACGTGTTAGCTGAACACTAGAATGATGTTCTTTTTACTAGGCTAACATACCAACAAAGGGGTAACACTTCTGGTAAGTATGTGGGTTTTAACAAAAATTAGCTAGAATGAGATTGAATACATCGCTTGATGCTGTTTTTTATGCTCTTTTATCTTCAGTGATCGTTTACAGTTTGAAGCCTTAAAGGGACTAAGAGGGTTCAAAATAGCGCTGGTAACCAAAAGTATTACTTACTTTGGTCCCGGCCATTTTCTTGGGACGTATTGGGGCCACTCCTCTTGCTAGCTCATGCGTAAGGGCTCGGTACATTGCCCTATCTGGTGTGATACAGGATACCTGGGCTATTATGACGTCGAAGTGGAAGTTCTCCATCCATCGTTTTCGTGGTCTGCCTCGTGGACGAAGGCCATAGAGGGATCATTCAAGGGCAATTTTTGGGAGGCAGCTTGGCTCCATTTGCTTGACCAGCGCAGTTTTTATTGCTTGATTTTACTGAGAATGGTTTCAGTGGACTGGCGCCTTTGACGTACTTCCACATTTGTGATTCGGTCAGTGTATTTGATTCTAGCAATGCCACAAAAGCATCTCCTCTCGAAAGCTTGAAGTTTTCTTTCATCTTCGGTTTTCAGAGTCTATGTTTCGCATTCATAAATAACTATGGGGATTACTAAACTCTTGAATAGGCGCATTTTGAGATTGTTGGATAAGTGGTTACTTTTCCAGAGGTTGGCTAGTCTTCAGAAGCTAGAGCTAGCAAGTGCAAGTCGATGTTTCACGTCAGAGCTATGGCAATTATGAGACGACCGTTTCAACGTGTCTCCCGCCTATGATCATAATGGGAGGGTTGTCATAATGGTTCCCGTCTTGTAGTTGCCATGACTTTGGTCTTGCTGGCATTGATCTCCATCCCGACTGGCTTTGTAGTATTGTAGAGTTTATCAGCTTGTGTCTGCAGTTCCTGTGTAGAGGTGGCTAGTGCGTCAATATCATTAGCATAGGAAAAAATGTATTTTAGAAGCCCTTCTATTGTTGCACCATATTCCGATTGCACCAGTGACAGAACAGCATTTAGAAAGAGGTTGAAAAGATGTGGTGATAAGATGCAACCCTGGAGTACTCCTGGCAAAGTTGGGAACTCTTCTGACAACCCTTCAGTGGTTATTACTTGGCCTTGGAACTGGTCGCACAGACTCTTGATTATTTGGACTATCTCATTAGGGGTCCCGTAGTGAAGGAGGATATGCCAGATTCCTTCGCGCCATATCAGGTCAAATGCCTGACGGAAATCAACGAATAGTTGGTTCCGTTCTTGGTTGAATTCAATGTATCGTTCCATGAGTTGTCGAACGACAAATATCTGATCGATCGTTGATCTCCCAGGGCGGAAGCCGGCCTGATATTCTCCAATGGCAAAGGCGGCTGTTGCTTGTATGCGTCGGAGTACGAATTTTGTCAGGACACGTGACTGATGACTCGTGAGGCTGATCGGACGGTAATTTCCGCACTCTTTCTTTGATCCCTTTTTGTGAATGGGTACAATGGCAGCCTTGCACCACTCACGGGGTACGTGGCCGGTTTCCCACACCGCAGACACAATAGCATGGTACAAATCGGTTACATCATCCGATACAACGTTAATGAGTTCAGCAGTGACTCCGTCTGGACTAGGGGCTTTTTCGTGTTTCAGTGACTTGATTGCTGACTCGGTTTCTGACTTGATTGGGGGTAGAGGTCTGAGTTCTTGGTCGGGTATGGGGAAGCGGTTTAGTACTTCAGGATCCGCAGCTACTGGGGGATTCAGTTTATCGTTAAAGTGTTCTTTCCATCTTTCAAGTTTCATCTTTGAATCGCTAATTTCATTTCCGTCTTTTTCCAGGATCACTGATGTTTGCGGCTCTTTTTTCCAGCTTGACTCGCGTACCATTCTGAAAACTGCTCCGCTGTTCCCCTTCTTGAACAGTACTTCGCTGTCTTCTTATTTCATCCGCAGGTGGTTACGTAGTGCCTTTGTGATCTCTCGCTGTACTTTTCTCTTGAGGAGCTTGTAAGTGTGCCGGCTGTGGCGGTCGGATTTATTACAAAAAAGTCACTTTTTCTCGCATAGCGCAATGATCTCATCTGTGATCCGTGGTTTTTCATTGGGAGTTTTTTGTCCGAGGACGTCATTCGCTGTCTTTATGATTGCTGATGTGGCCTGCTCGGTCAGGGAGTCTTATCTCATTAGCGGTGGTCAAGGGAGAATGATTTTCCAGGATCTGCCGGATTTTTTCAGATAGAGTGGAAGTATAGGTCTGCCTTTTTTCGGGAACCCCCAACAGATCCACCCGGAATCTTGGGATTTTTGTTGCTTTTTGCAATTTTCTAATTCTTAACTTGAACCTTGACATCAGGAGAGTGTGGTCAGAGTCAAAGTCTGCTCCAGTTAATGCTACTGTGTCTAGTGCGGAGGACTTCCAGTGCTTCAATATCAGCATATAATCAGTCACGTTCTCGGTTTTACCGTCTGGGGATCTTTAGGTCACTTTGTGTCGAAGGCGGTGTTTGAACATTGTGTTAGTTGCGAATAATTCGTTTTCTCGACAGAATTCGAGCAATCGTTCGCGTCTCGCATTGAGTTTTCCGTGACCGAATGTCCCCAATATATCGGACCGACCGGTATTGTCCGTACCTACTATAGCGTTAAAGTCACCCATGACAATCAGTATGTCTCTCTTATGGATTTGATGGATGATGCTTTGTAGTGTGTAATAGAACTCATCGCATTCTTCCTCACTTCTGGCAGAGTATGGGGCATGGACTTGGACGGCAGAGACATTCTTGGCAGCTTCCTTCAATCGTAAGACGGCTATTCTTTCTGAGACTGGGGTGAAAGAGATTAGAGATTTTTTGGTAGTTGGTGATACGAAGAATCTTACACCTTGTCGATGGACTCCATCCTTGCGGCCGGACAACAAGAGGGAGGCTCCAGAGAGGTTTTCCTCACTCGTTCGGGGGGGATGAGTCTCAGAGGTCGATAATATACCGATTGTATATCAGTAGTTATCTAAGCACAAGATCTAGTTTCCCCGATTTGACAAGTGTTCGGATGTTTAGCGTGCTAAAGTGTAGGGTGGTTTTCGTCAGAACGGAATAACCATGTGGATTTTCACCACGGGTGGGGGTCGTCCTTGGCCTAAGATCGTCGGCTGCCCCGGACGCGGTAGGCTCGTCGGTTACCCCGGACGCGGTAGCGTGTAAAATCGCATTATCATTCAAAATTGGTTGTTCGTCGGTTACCCCGGACGTGGTAGCAGATGTTCGCGTAATATTGGGCCCTTTTTTCATGATTTCAAGAGAAGTGGTTTCTTGGCTAAATGGGTGGTGACGGCAAGCCACTCCTCTCCACCATCTTACAGAGGTCGTTATCCGTAATCAGGATCCTCCGCCGTTCCGCAGTTGTCCTCCTATAGGGCATCCTCCCACGATAGTGTTATGCTTCACCATACAATTTAAACCATTTCTGGGAGAAGGTTTGTAACTGACTGGACGTGTCTATATACCGGTGGGCCCTGCTTAGTGTACATCCGAGGGGCCTTCTTCCTCCTCCGCCTGTATCTACATCCCCTGGGCGAGGGTGCCCCAGTTTCAATTAAAGATCCCCAGGGACTGGGTCCCCCCTTTGTCCGCATCTTGTACTCAATGGAGGTACCCTACATATATGTAGGGTGTTCCCCTATCCGCCTGAGGACGCGCTGAGTGGCCTGGGGGAGGCCTCTGCTGAGAAGATGATTCAGTAGGTACTCAGATGTCTAAAGGTACTTTAGACCAAAAGTTTAAAGACATGTTTTTTTAAAAAAACCTTTCGAAGGAGACAAAATTGAAAATGATGAAAGTGAATACATCACTTGATACCTTTTCTGTCAAACAGTTTGTGGTAACGAACTCTAAGTAAGGGGCGACGCGGCTAATTAGTAGCTTAGTGTTACCCATCAAATGCTACGAGTCTGAGAAAATTTGTCTGATTTTCGAAAATGGGGGGGGGGATTACCCTCAAGGAACTCTGATGAAAACCGCACAGCCAGATTCAGCGCATCAGAGAACCCTACTGAAGAGGTTCAAGTTCTTATCTGCAAAAATGTGGAATTTAGTAATTTTTGGCAGAAGAAAGATCACACATGAGTGTTTATTTGTTTGTTTTTTTCTCATGGGTGATCGTATTGAACCAATGGTCCTATATCATCGGAGAAGGGATCATTTGAACGGAAATTAAAAGTTCTGGTGCCTTTTTTGAGTGACCAAAATGATTGGAGGGCAGCTAGCCCTCCCTCCCATGCACCTTTTCCCCCAAAATCGTCCGATCAAAACTTTGAGATGGCTATTTTTCAATCAGCATGCTTGAAAGATCCAACAACTATGTCTTTGGAGATAACATGTCCCCCACAGCCCCAAGGGGAAGGTTCTTAAGCTGTAAACTTTGTCCATTGTTTGCGTATAGTGTTTGTTATTGGGAAGTTTGGATACATTTTTCATTAATGTCTACACTGTGTCCCGATTCTTTAATAACGACTCGTGAAACACAAGAGTCGTCTAATTTGAACAATAAGAAGTTTTTTTAAAGAACTAAGCAACTTTAGTGTGAAGATGTATCCATTTTACTTTATTACAAAGAAAACATACAAAAATTCATCTCGTTCTTCTAAGGGTTCAGAAGAGCTTTTATAGTGACATAAATACCATAGCACAACACAGCTGAAACAAAAATGCTTGGACTTGACCAGCCGAGGAAGAAAAAGAAGAGAACAAAGAGCAGCAGAGTAACCATAAGAAAACTGTAATTAGCTAAAGGACGTAAATTGATTCGTGGGGGTAAACACATCTCTTTATAAACTTTTCTGGTTCCCTCTCGTTGCATTTCTAGATATCCAGATGGCATGGCTAAAACTTGTCTTGCAACTCTGCCTTTCATACCAGGGGCTGTGTAAAGTTCCAAGATTTCTCCGCCAAACTAAAATGAATTAGAGAAATATAAATAAAAAAGGAGCATCCTCGAATTTTTCATTATAAAAAAAAACTTTAAACTCATCGTATCAAATCTGATGGCGGACCAAACTTTTCTTGCACTTACATTTCGTTGCACTAGAAATCAGACAATCAATCGTATGCCACTAGGAAGACCGTATCCAGGGGGAGGGGTACCAGATTTGAACCTACAACTCACAAATATTTGTCCAACTCGTAAAGAAGTAACAAAAATGCATATAAATAAATTTTTGATGCGGTTCTTAATTTTTTTTTCTTTTTTGTAAACCCTCTCTCCTGAACAAAAATCTTGGATACGGCTTTGGCAACTAGCATGGATAATTATCACTTTTTGTATAAAATAAAAAAGGTGACCCTTTTCGTAGAAAAAAAAACTATCAGTGCTACCCAGTGGCGGTTCTAAGCCTGGGCAGGGGTAGGTGGGGGATAGATGTCCCACCCTCCAGTGTTTTTTATACCTGACATTAAAGCAACTTTATTAAATTACTTATATTTTTATATTCCTTTTAAGGTACCTTGCTCCTCCTCCCCCCCCCCTGTTTATGAGGCATATAACTGCTACTGGTGCTACCCGCTCAAAAATGAGATTTTCTTTGTTGTTCAATGTTGGGGACTAAACTATCAGCAAAGGTTTCCGACAATGGCAAATTCAATGCTATTTATTTCAATTTCCCGCCATTTTTGAGGCGATTCAAGCTCTTTTTTTAAATTCTCCGAACTTTTTTCTCCTAACTAAAAATTACTGTTCAGTTATATTTAAATAAAAATACCCTATCCAAAATACCTTTACATTGTCAATGTTTGTCAACAGGCGGTCTTTTTTCAAAAACTTTTTTTTGTCGGCTGTTTTGGGTCTTGGTTGACTCTTATTAGATTGCAGCTATAACTGCAACGATGATTAGCAGTTAATGTAACTATGTTATAATGGTATATTATATAGCTAACGATTCACATATTACATATATTAATGATACCAAATTTACTAGTTAATAGAATAAATGTTTACATAGATAGTTTAATGCAAGACAATTTTTATATTAACCCAGTGTCCATTCTACTGGGAAAATTTTACGATAAGCCATAGTCTATTAAACCTGTCCGATTGTCCTGGGTGCCACATCCAATTGGATCCAAATTGTATTTAAGTGAACATTCTTGGTCTAGAGCCAAAGCCTCGATGTGATTCTATTCAGAAGAAAGGGATACCAATAAAAAATACGGTATTCCAGTACCTTGGCAAATCACAGAAAAAATATTTGAGCCTTTTGGACAGTTGGTTTTAATATGGAGAAGAAGAAGAAATCAACTCTATCAGTGATTATATCAGGTAATCAGATGATCGCGAATTATCATCAAATGATCAGATGATTTTCGTCCTGAAGTACCCGCTGGAGAATGGAAGAGTAATTGTAAACCTAAAGAATTTGTCAAGTAGACGAAGTGCAAATGCTCATTATTTATTGACTTTGCGCAAGAGAAACTCGCTGAATCTGGTGAGGAAGGAAACTCCGTGCGCAAGTTTATACGTGGATTCAGTTAAACACGGAAACGCCGATATACTAGATATTACGCATTATTCGAGTTGACTAAGAACATTTTCAAGATGGTTTGACAGAGGGGAGAAAATTTTATCTAGCATCTTTCTTACACTAAAAAAAAGGCATCGCGTTGTTCTTTCTCGTTGTTACTTTTTCATTTATCTTTCTTACTCTGGTTTCGGCTCCGGGCGCCCACCAGGTGGGGGTGGTGGTGGGGGGAGGGGTTATATACTTTCTCCTTTAGTTGTTACTTTACCCATATTCTGAAAAAACGAACATGAACTAATAAACGAACTAATTAATGCAAAGATTAATTATCACGAACATAAGCATCATCTGAACGAACACTAGCATCATCTGAACGAACATAAACATCATCTGAACGAACATAAGCATTATCTGAAGCCAAACTGATTTGGGCCAATACTATCTTCTATATAGGAAATCGTAAGGAAAATTTTACAAAACTACGGAAGGTGTTGCAGAAATGGGCCTGGGGTCACTAAGATGGTCACAGCCGTGAGTCTTGGAAGCTTAAAGTTAAACAGATGCCCATGGAACAGCTGAACTTCAGATGCCAGATGAGGCAAGAAGCCTCTGATCTTGCTGCAGATCTGTTCTGTTTTTCAGTCTCCACTTTGAACAGAGGAATAAATCTAACACAAAAACCTGTATTAATTTACGCTGAATAATAATAACAATAATAATATCTTGTTTAAAAAATCGTCAAACAGAAAATAAGAAAGATAGACCATAAAAAAAATACAACTAAACACCAACAAATACAGTTTATATCCTATAAATAAACCTGTCTTTTTCATAAAAAAAATTATAATTTTTCTTATAAATTTTCAAAGGAATTACTGACAAAATTGTGTCCATCGGAAGCTTGCAGTTTTTTCTTATCAAATATTAAATTTTTTCAAGTGTTTTACTGTATTTGACTAAATATTCCAAATTTTCGGCGGAAACGTAAAGTTTCGTAGCATATCAAGAGAATCAATATGTGAATTGAAATAGCAGTTCAAAGTCTCGTTCGATTTACTTTCGACAACTCATGTTCGCCTCCATGGTCAAAGGCTCGCCTCTAGCAAAACATGATGATTCATTTCCCCAGATTGAATCAGAATCAGAATCATTTTAATGAAAACAGCTGTCATAGACACATTAAAAAAAAATGCACTAAAAGGCGCTGTTCTTCACATGAAAACTTTTTTACATGAAAACACTTCTCTACATTTTATTAAAAGCACTTGTAAAAAAAGGAACAAAGGAGTTACTAAGTCTGTTTGTGCGGCACGAGACGGGCATAAGTTTGCTTTTGCTTCTGGTATTTGCGCAAACAGGCATTTTAGGTGGTAATATTGTCCTATATACAGTACTAGACAATAAAAACTGGCCAAAACGAATCATCAGCTGAAAACGGCGATCGTGAAGGCTTGGTATTTCAAGTGACTTCGGAGCGGAGCTGTAATCTACATATTAGTCGCAAAGAATTATCTTTACAGCTTTTTTCTAGATCCCCTCCAAATCATCACTTAAGTAATATATGTGATGAACTTGTGGGCCCCAGACGGGACACGCATATTCAAGGATGGGTCGAATAAAAGTGAGGTACGCTGTTTTCAGCTGATATACTGGAAAACCTAGGCGGCGCATCGCCACCAGTGTCCGCATAGCATAATTTCCCTTCTTAACCAGCTCTTGTACATGAATAGAGAACGAACAGTCCACACTAAAGGTGACACCCAAGATAGTCGCACACGAAGCAGAAGGGAACAAAGTCGCGGGGTAGGTAAAATCGCGTTTAAGTGGGTTGAACCTCAAAACCTTTGATTTATTCTCATTAATTTGAAGACTGTTCGCAGTACACTGTGATTTAAACTGATCGAAAAAATTTGGATCGAACTGGGCTACAGCTTGCGAATCCTTTACGTGGTATTTAAGAAGCGCAGACAAATCATCGACGAATTTAAAACGATCATCAAAGTCAGAAAGTACATAGTTGATAACAGCCAGGAAAAGAAGAGCTGCTAATTTGGTACCTTGTGGGGCCCCACATGTAATTTCAACCCATTCTGATTCAATATCACCGTGAAAAGGGGCGTACACTTTTTGATACCTGTGACGTAAGAAATCAACTACTAATCGGAGGATGTGCTTACGGGCACCCATTGACTTGAGATTCTGGGCGGCAAGAGGGTGCTTAATCAAATCAAATGCCTTTCGGTAGTCTACCAGAAGTAAATCTACAAACGAGTTTCCAAACACCAACCATTCAACTACTAGGTGATAAAGCCGTACTAAATAAACAGACGTGCTGCATCCCTTCAAGCAACCATATTGGAAGGGGTCAAGTGACGGTGAAATGTCCGTGAGAAGTTTACGATATATGAAAGATTCTGCAACTTTAGCAAAGTTCGGTGTGATCGAAATAGGTCTTAACTGATCAAATGTGTTAGGTCCTTGAACTTTGGGTATTACGCGAAAATAGGCTCGCTTCCAAGCATCGGGAAAGGTTTGTTCACTGAAGCCCTGATTAATGATCGATGCCAATGGTTTGGCTCAAAACAAGGCATATTCGCGAATAAGTTTGACCGGCAACTCACCAGGGTAGGAAGAGCAATTCGGTTTTAGTTTTTTAAGTTCTTTAAAAACAGCAAATTCGGTAAACTGTTTTATTTCGTCAGTTTCACAATGGACTAAGAGATCAACCAGTTCGGCCTCTGTAATTGAGGGGTAGGTGGTACAAATGCCAGCAAAGAACTCGTTTACATCTGAAGCGCTCATTTGAGATCCATCAGGCTTGGGTATTTTTAGCTCACTGTTAACTGACTTGCCAGTCATTTGTTTCACTGTGGAATGCCACTTCCGACTGCTACTTTAGACAAGGGGTACTACCTTTTCCCGAACATAATTTCTTCGCTTTAAACGATTGACGGCCACGATTCGATTTCTAAGTTTCGCCACCGCGGCTATTTGTCCGGAACTGTGCAGCTTGCACCTCATCTTGATCATTTGTTTGAGATCGCTTGTGATCCATGGCTTATCGGACTCACTTACCACTACAACTTTAGTGGGAAAAAACTTGTGAAACATCTCTAACAGAAGAGAGTTAAACTGCTGAACTTTGCTATTCAGGTTTACTATAGAACACAGGTCGTTGAAGCAGTAAGTCCCGATCCACCGACCGAAATCGCAGATAGATTGAGAGTTAAGCGTACGAATAGTCACTTTGGTTCTTTTTGGCTTCGGTTGGTTATTTTTGGCTTGCCAGAGAATTACATAATGATCTGAACTCTGGAGAGGACCTAACGACCGAGGGGAGTAATAATTGTCACTCATGTTTGTAAAAATTAGGTCTAGAGTACTGCCCCTCTGGTGCGTAGCAATGGTAACTACCTGCTTCAGATCAAGGACAATAGATACCCATAGTCTGTTCGTCTGGTTAAAATCGCCAGCTATTATGAAGCCAGGATAGGCATGGGCACGACGAAGTTTATCGATGTAGGTCTGTAAGTAGCTGATAAGCTCTTTCCTATTTTTTGCACTCTCTGGGTAATACACAGATGCAATTATCAAACATGAGAACTTTTTTTGATAGTTTGGATGGCTTGCACTCTACCCAGACAACTTCGTGACACGAATCGGTTGGTATATTTAACAGCTTAGATGAAATGTCATTACGAATATAGATACCAACGCCACCACCTTTTCTACTCAAGTCTCTATCACGGCGAGTGTTGAAATAGCTAGTGTAGCCTTTTATTCTACCCATTTCATCAGTGATATCCCAGCATTCGGTAACTGCGGCAATAGGAACACTCACTTCTCTCAGCAGTATCTCCATCTCGTCAACCTTATTTGTTAAGGATCGGGCATTACACAGAATGAAATTCGGAAGCTTTGCCTGAGCTGATAACTGTTCAGGACGTAATAGCGGGGGAAGTTCATCAGAGGAACACGGTAAGATCGGCTGCAGCTGTGATGGAGAAAGAGTGAGAGGAATTTCGTACCTTTGCAAACATCTTATTTTCACAAGAGTCCTTGGTTCACATACAGCCGTCCTCCGGTCAGAAACACGTTCCTCAGAAACATGAACGGGTATGGCCGTCTGTCTGTTTCGCCACCCGCCTCTCTTTCCACGCCGTCTACGCTTTTTTTTTAAGCACCACAAGCAGGGAGTCCTCTGGTTGCCGTTTGAGTAATCCAAAAAGCCACAGACTGACAAATGTAAATGGCGTTGTAGTCAGTTGAAATGAATTAACTCTTCTTAAACATTCTTTTTGATAGGTAAAAGTCATTATGATTGCACTTAGTAAAGCTAGGGAGGCCAATTCTTTGAAAGAATGCACCATCAAAAACAGTTGAGAACTCCACACAAACAAGCTAAACTAGATTTTAGCAGCACCATCTCTATAAATCAAAATTATATGTCGATGTAGTCAGTTGAAATGAATTAAGTCTTCTTAAACATTCTTTTTGATAGGTAAAGGTCATTAAGATTGCACTTAGCAAAGCTAGGGAGGCCAATTCTTTGAAAAAATGCACCATCAAAAACAGTTGAGAACTCCACACAAACAAGCTAAACTAGAGTGGCGCAAAAGCAGCTGTAATAGCGCTAGCAGCACCATCTCAAGCTGTTTATTAAAATGATTGTGCTTTTAATGCTAGAGTTTACTTTTCTTCTGTATTTATAAAATACTCTAGATGATTTCAGCCTATACCATTGTTTGGACTGTTACATCTAGAGTATTTATAAAATACTCTAGATGATTTCAGCCTATACCATTGTTTGGACTGTTCCAGGCCTCACCTTCCTGAACTTGATGGTCTTTTCTTAATTTCTTGTACGGCTCACGTTATAGCAACTTGGAATTTTTTTTTTTCAAACTTCCCGTTGCATTTGCAAAAGCCTGGTAAACTTTCTTAGTTCACTTTCTGACAAATAAAACGATAAAAGCAGAAAAAGTAGACTTGTTAGTTAACTAAGCTTCGTTAAATCGAACGAAACTCATGACACTTATATAATTGTTCAATGACAAACAAATACACTTAAAAACAATAGGGATTTTTTTTCAAGACAGTGGAATACAATTCAGTGTATATTTCGGCCCTATGTCCAAGGGCCGTCCTCAGCACAACATCAATATATATATATATATATATATATATATATATATATATATATATATATATATATATATATATATATATATATATCATAACACATATATATATATATATATATATATATATATATATATATATATATATATATATATATACATATATATGTATATATATGTATACATATATATACATATATATACATATATATATATATATATATATATATATATAACACTTACATCAAAATGCGAACTTAAAAACTAAAAACTAAAAATGTTTTAAAAATGTTTTAAAACAGCTTTTAAAAGTTTTTTTAAAAAACTTTTAAAAACAGCCCTAGCATCATTACTTCAACAATCTGTAGAATCGATCAGGTATTTTGGTAGTTTTGTTACAATCTCCAATTGGAATTAACCGACATGGGCTAGCTTTGGAGAGCATTACATCATTGCTTCATCTTGAGAACTACAAGAGCATCAAAAAAAAATTTAAAATGGACAGTTGATCAGTGACCGTATAATTTTTCATCAGGAGGGCCCCAAATGAGTTAACAACAAATTAAATTATTGATCTATTGATCAAACACCAATCATCGTCATCTGAAGAACCTGCTGAAGAGAATCAAAAAAGCAATTTACCACTGTTCATTGACAATTAATCAGATAGCCAATCGTTATTCATCCGGTGAGTCCTATTTTCTACTTCGGCTAATCCTAAATTAATTGCATTCATAGGCAATTTGCTGTATAAGCATCCTAGAGTTCCCAGCTCCCTCTAACTATGACAATGCATAGAATTCCAAATTGCTAGTTTTTATGAAAAAATGTTTACATCCATGAAAATGAACTGTAAAGATATTACTTGTCGTTTTTTATTCTACTTTTATAAGTCTAAAAAAAATACAAACGAAATTAAAAAAAAACATTCCACCTTTAAAGACGCATCCAAAAGCGAACATGCGTTCACAAAATCAAAATTTGATGGCCTGTAAAGTTTAAATTCATTATTCCATTATTAATTATAATTAAGTATTGCCAACTGCATAATTAATTATAAATTATATCTTATTAAATTAACTACACTCAAGAATAGTCCCAGACTTTGATACCAAACTCACAAAATTGAAGCAAAATCCTTGATGTGAAAACATCGTCACTACAAGACTGCAGTTTTCTGGGCAGCCATGTACGCAGGAGTCTCCCCCCCCCCAACGGAATCAAAAATGTTTGCAACTTTCTTTATAATTTGATATATTCTGCAGTCCTCCCCCCCCCCCAAACAAACATACTCTTTAATGCCAAAATAAACCACTACCATAATAGTTGGTATACCATTGGTATTCCGGATCCACCCCCTCCCCACCGGACACAAAATCCAATGTAAAATATTGTTAGCAATAAACAACGATAACAACTTAAAACCCTACAATTTAATCGATACCATAGACGATATAAATGATGAGAAAACAATATATCGACTTACTCTACTATTGAGGCTGTCTGAAATGGCAGTGAAGAGCTTTACGAAAAAAGGCTGCTCATACGACGTCACCGGTGCTTTATCTGGGTTTCCTCTGTAGGCCACATCAAAACGACGAACAGGCACTATTCCACGTGGACGCCTATCCCTGAAATTATAAGAAGCAAAATTAGTTTCATTATATATAAATAAACGATAACGACGCTTTATTTTTTTTAACTATGTTATCTATTTTTCATATGTTAAATTTGTTAAAACAATATATTTAATGTTACGCAAAAATAGTTTACTAAAGTATTACTAGCAGTGTATATTACACTAGACTATACTTCCATTAGGCTAGCTTCTTACCGAGGAAGATACACTATGTCAAGTGAAAACGACCTAGCTATGCATCTATGTGAATTGCGCCCTCACAAGTGTATATGAAGGCAAAATTGTCCGAAGTCTTACAAAAAATTTATAGAACAAAAAATACGAAATACATGTCGTTTAAAATTTTTATGCCGTCGCTGTTTAAATTTGCCTTTAAAAGTCTTAAATTTCTTTAAAAATACTTCTCATTGAAATCAAACGGTCCCTTTGCCTGAGCAGTCTTTCTTAAACAATCATAACAAGAAGTCAAAGTTTAGTGGAAAGAGGGAGGTTTGAGGAAGGGGCAGCATTCACCATATATGGAATGATTTATGTTTCCTTTAAGTTTTAATGTTAGTCCTTATCAGTTATAAAAACTTGGTTTTCTTTTATTTAGTTTCTGACCGTTTTTCAAATCATGCCAGGAAATCAACCACCCCTTCCCCCCATGTGAAAATAACCTGGAAAATTCCCTCTGGAAACTTTCCTAACATGGAAATTTCTCCTTTGAATTTGCGAGCTCAGTGAAACAATTTTAAAGTGTTTCCGTCGCCTCTAAATACATGTCGTCACTGTTGCGGCTAAAGATCATAAGTGGCATTTTCAAACGTCTGAAACACTTGCAAAAACCGTGGCTAAGATGCATTCAGAGGGAGAATCCGCAGGGCAATATATGCTCAATCACGCTTCAATCCTCATCTGTATTATCCTGCTGATTCTCCCTTTGAGAACAGCTTAGCAAGTGGTTTTTGGCAATTGCCCTAGACGTGTGTGACTTTTAGGCGTCTATAACAAATTATAATCTATAACAAATCTCAAATCTATAACAAAGTATACAATCTAACCTAAAACACATATCTAAAAAATATAATCTATAAATTATAGAGAAATGTAAATAAGCACATTTTTACCAGAGTCCAATTACGAAGCTTTCCTTTTATTCTTAGCACTTTTTATGGCAGGAATACATATTTTCAGCTCAAATCTGAAACAGTGGGTAGCCAAATATTCACTCACATGGGGGCAATTTTTTAATCAGGTGACGCAAAATCAGACTGCCAAAATAAACTGGGTTTCATACCATATTGGAGCTTTCAGAGAGTAATAAGGGTAGCCTATTGACTCATTACCTCAGATAATAAGAGGTTGAAAATTTACCCAGCTTACACTCTACTTGAAGTTGTTTAGTAATTAATTATAAATTTCCTTGTGATTACAAGTGATGTCATACATGCAGTCCCCAGACGGCATATAACTCGTGGACTAATGTTTACTTGTCTCCCACAGTTTTCAGCCCTGATTATGATCTCCTATGCGACAGTTTTGGATATTTAACGAAAAATATACATACACGAATTACTGAAGTATTAATTAGTTAGCGTTTAAGGTCAATTAGAAGACGCTAATTTACAGTACACGTTTTCTTTACGTTTTTCTGTTTTAATAAATTTGGCCCGTTTTTGACATTACTCTAGTCAAACAAAAATATTAAATATTAATTACAAGGAAAGCTTTCATGGCTTAAAGAACACGTAAAGCTTTACATATCCCCTACCAATGGATATTAAAACTGCGAGCAATTAATGTTTGAGGGTCTGACTCAGTAAGCGAACTGAGACATCTCAAGTCGGACGGACCGGGCTGAACAATCCAACAAAGCAGTGTTTTACTGGTTAAAAGGTCTACTGGCAAGGGGCGGAGGCCAATTGTGCAATCAAAGTGAGGAGAGGCACCATGGCATGCAATGTGGGCCCTTTGCTAATCAAGAGCTGACGAAGTTGACTATTTGGCTCCTTCTTAATCAATAAAAGGTAACTAACACTTCTTAATAAATAAAATATAACTAGACTTAGATTACAAACCAACAATGCTTATCTCAGTTCCACGGCCCTTTAATCAGGAAGAACAATGAAGAGTTGGGGGAGAGCCATACAGAGGCTTAGCAAAGCCCCTCCTGTTTACCTCAACCATATTTCTCCAGGTATCCATTTAGAGCTGGTCAACTCTGGCTGAGCTTAGAGTTTCGCCACTGACCCCGTCCCGTCCCAATAATCGGCGACGGCAGGACTCAAGCCCCATCTTTCAATATGAATTTCATTGTTTTTTCATGTTTTTCACTCCAGTGGCTTTAGGCTAAATTGAGGGTAAGGATTGAAGAAAAAAATCACCAACACCATCTAGCATTTGGTGTCTCGTATTTTTTTTTTTTTTTTTTTTTTTTTTTTTTTTTTTTAGTGTAATTAATTTCAAAAAGCTTTTTCCACAGAGAAAACTTTTAAAAGAAATTCTAAGAGATACATTAAACCAAAAAGAGCAAAAATAACATAAAATAATTATTCAACTGTAAAACTACTATAAATCACCATCAATAAAATAAATAAAACCCAAAAGGAAAAGAAATTTCACAGAATAACCAAATCAAGTTAAAAAAAAAAAGCGGAAACTACCACAAAGAGCATCAGGACTAGGGCCCCCTATGCCTTCTAATGACCAGACATAATTTGCACTTCACTGAAAATAATCTGTATTTCGAGCTATGTGTTTTTATTTCTCATAACACCCAAAAAGCAAAGATAAAAATCACCATCATAACCCAATTACTGTAATAAAAAAAAACGGAATGTGGATTGACAATTTAATATACATACTGATTTTCGTTCCTAGAAGTTTTTATAGTCTCGGATGTATTACAGCTATAAAATAAAAAACGTTTAAAATGTATGTTTTTAGTGAATGCAAATTATGTTCTGATTTTTAGAACGCACAGGAGGCATAAGCCTTAGGATTGGAAAAATTAGTGTAATAGTAAGTGTCTGTCCTCAGTTTCCGAAAAAAAAACACGATTGTGAAGTTTGAAAAAATGGCGAGAGAAGCCAAAAGTTAGAGGGTACTGGTAATATTTTTGGACACTAGTGCCAGTTCTTACTATTATAGATGTTACCCATTATCTTTACTAAATAACTTAAAAAAGAAAGAGAAAATGTCAAGAGGTACAAAAAGATCAACAACAAAAATCAAAAGTAGCAAGTACCACTTTGAAAATGAACATATTTAGATAAATGGAACTGTCAAGAAACAAAATCACTGGTTAAAAAGAACCGATAAAACACGATTTTTTTCCTCAAATTATGATATCTTTCGAATTATGATATCCCTTAATTTACTGTTTGTTTAGGTTTGTTTTGTTTTTATTTTTTCATGAGGACTTTTATTTGCATTTTTTTACTCATTATTTTCTTTTTTGCTTTATTTCCTTTTTCCAATCAAAATATATGTATAGTATTTTCCCTTTTTTCACTTCCTCGTTTTCCTCCTTTACAAAATTCCAATTGTTTTTTTCTTCTTTACAAATTTTTTCATTTTGTTGCCAAAGTAAAATTTTCTTTTGGTAGGAGTCTACTGGCTTTCTTTTTAGTTTTTCCATTATAGTATTATTTTCCAAACTTTCTTGGCTGGGAGGAAGAATATGACGGTGAAAGTCAGACTGTAGACATATAAGTCAATCTTAAATCTACAATGTATATCCGCCTCATTTCCAAGCAAGTCAGACGAAGCTTATTAAAATCATTTTCATAAGTAACAAAGGAAGAACAAAGACTGATTTTTAAGGCTCATTAATACTCTCAATCCCAGATGTCTGATCTTCGGTTAGACATAGATACCAAACAGACAAGCATGATCAAGTGAGGTCCGAGCATAAGAATATTAGTTCTTAAAAAAAGTCTTTAGAATACTAAATCTCTTAAGCTGAGAAGAGGATTTCAGCAAATAGAGATTAGTTCACAATCAAAGCATATAAATGCCTCCCGTAAAATCAGATTGCAATTTGATACTTGTCTTTTATTTTAACATTTTACACCAGCATTGTTTGCAGCATAAGACGAACCGAAATCCATTTTGAAAATGGATCATTTTGCAAAAGCAGCTTATTTGAAAACGAAAAAATCTGAAAGGAGTCATTACCCAAAAGGAGTCTGATCATCAGGCACTTGCGTCATCATAGTTGTACCAGAAACATCGCCTCTAGGAGGTGTGCCATTGACACTCATAGCAGAAATATCCGATGGCTCTCTCTCAACGTCAATTTGCGGTACTTCAAGCTAAAATAAATACGGCGTTGATTCCATATAAAAGCTGAAAGAATAACAAACACAAACGGGAATGGAAGTTGGAATTAGATTGTTTGTATCACTTATGGCATGGTTTTTGGCACTTCCAATTACTGAATAATATACTACTAGTCTTAGTAATGGGAACTTCGTGGGAGAGTGTAAACAGGGAGGCTCTGAATAGATTGGGATGGAATAGTAGCGTGCGCAGCTGTGCTGGCCTCAGGCGGCTTTGTGCTACGGAGAGCTGTTAGTACCAGTAGTCTTAGCAGTTAGGTAATTACTAGCTGTATAAGAGGTTAGATAGGAATTCTTTGGATAAACATCACTTCATAGACTACGAAGCGGACAATGACTTTGCACTTATCCTCAATGGAGGTATAAAGAAATGCCCACCTCAGCTGGGTGTTGTCCCATAATTTTGGTCTCTTAATAAAAACAAAAATTGCGAAGAAGAGAAAAAGAGGACAATAACGGCCAGTGAAAAAATTAGGAAACTATGCAAATATTTCGGTCAAGACCTCCGCTTGACCGTCCTCGGTGCAGAACAATACCGATAAAAATATAAAAATCAAAGCTTAAAATAAAAACAAAACTAAAATAAGATGACTCTTTCAGAGTAACGGTGAAAGGGTAACTGAAAAAAAAAAACAAGAGTAAATAGCATTTCACAATTTCATCTTACGTAAAGCACTCTTAAAAGCTATCTTTTGCCAGGTAGGGTATTATCAAAGTTTCTATTTGATTGCGAAACGTGATTTTGCGGACGGATGTAAAAACGATCGGAATTAATAATTTCATCATAAATGGGACTTGGAAAAATTTCTCCCGTGTCTCTAATGAGGGAGACCTTTAGGTGAATGTGCTTCTTTCTTTCAACTGCCTCCCTGAAAACTTGCATGAGACCTTTAACAGGGGCAATAACGGACCCTAAATTTTGCTTGCCTCAAACACGAGTAAATTTCACAGAGATAGTTTCCAGTGTGGAAGCGGCTATATTTGGTTCACGAGGTGTTGTGGAAAATCCAGATTCTCAAAAATCTAAGAAAAAATAAGTGCCATTTATGATGAAATTATTAATTCCGATTGTTTTTTTTACATCCGTCCGCAAAATTATGTTTCGCAATTCAATAGAACCTTTGAAAAAACTACTCTACCTGGTAAACGATTAGCTTTTAAGAGTGCTTTTCGTAAGATGAAATTGTGAAATGCTATTCAGTATTGTTTTTTTTTTTTTTTTTTTTATTTCACTTACCCTTTCACCGTTACTCTGAAAGAGTCATCTTATTTTAGTTTTCTGTTTGTTTTAAGCTTTGGTTTTTTATATTTTTATCGGTATTATTCTGCACCGAGGACGGTCAAGCGGAGGTCTTGCCCGAAATATTTGCATAGTTTTCTAATTTTTTCACTGGCCGTTATTGTCCTCGTTTACTCTTCTTCGCAATTTTTTGTTTTGTCATGATTAGCCAGTGTGGCCTCAGAAATTATTTAGTCTCTTAATGCATTAACATGCATTTCCCTTTGATCTTTACTATTCACTGCGATTTTAACAACGGTCAAAGTACCATCGGAATGGAAATGCAACACACTCATCAATATATTCAAAAAAAGGGGATGCTACTGTGTCAGGCAACTGGCGGGCTATAAGTCTACCCTCAATACCTAGAACGATACTCTCTCATATGATCTTAATGAGCAACCGAACACAAATCGATCAATGCCTGAAAAATGAACAATATAGTTTCCGGCCTAACCACTCATATGCGGACCTTTAATTCAATCTTAGACTTTTAACTGAAGAAAGCAAAAAATGGCGTGAGCAGATCTATAAGATCTTTGTGAACTTTGAGAAGGCTATTTGCTGCGTTGGTCGTGATAGTCTATGGAATACTCTCCTCTATTATAGGAAACTGAGAAAATAATGATGCTGATTACCCCCATGTATGAGAATGCCACATCAGGTCACCTGAGGGCCAAACTCATTTTTTTCGGAATCTATTAGAAGTAAAACCAGGATATGTTCTATCGCCGCTACTTTTTTTTCTGATAATGACTGATTACATCCTGTGAAGCACAGTGACAAGAGGCACCAGATTAAGCACCGAAGTTCAGGTCAACGATATAAATATTGAAGGCGAAATAGCAGTGGTTGAGTTAAGTTAACAACGACTTCAACAACTACTAGATGAAATTACGGCAAAGGCCAGCTCTCTTTGTCTGCGGGTGAATGTAGTGAAAACCAAAAGCATGGCAGCAAGTGCATCTCCATCCAAATGTTCATTAAATGTATCGACCAAGATTTTGAACAAGTTTTTCAGTTCAAGTAAAAAGGAAATATCATCAAGAACACTGTCTCGACAGTGAGAGAAGTGCTCACCAGAACAGGGCAAGCAATAGAGGAGAGTCGGGGCTTTTGAAAACTCGTCTCTCAAGAGACTATTGAATATTTACTGGTCACAAAATACGACAAATTAGTCCATCCGTAAGAACCCATGACAACCTCTACTGACAGGCATCGTCAGATTTCGACGCAAAGATATTTGGGACACATTCTCCGTATGTGCGACCATAGACTTCCAAAAACTGTTCTATTTTGGCAACCAACAGGAGGTCGTAACTGAGGGAGACCCAATAACCCACTACATTGGACCTACTAGAGAGATCTACGCAACCGAGGCACCTCAATTCAACCAGAAAGGGATTACAATACTGCAGTACCCAACCTGAAAGATGGTTGACGGCTCATTGATGGCATGGCCGCCTTAGTAGGCACAGGCTTGACTTAATCTTATTAGCGTAATGAGTGACTTAATCTCCATCGTCATAAATTTGGAGGAGCAAAGAAATAAAGGTACGTGCTTCAGATTCTGCAGGACCATACTTGTTGCTATGGAAGATTTAAAAAACAATACTAAGAACACAAAATGTATAAAATTGGCACACCAAAAACTTTAATTTGATCAACTCCAAAAAATGACAAGTGGCGGAGGGAATCCAAAAAGAAGATTCATAACTCGTTTTTATTCCAGTTCACCAATCATAAATTGGAAACAAAATCCAGAATGTTTTAATGTTTTTTGCGTCCTTGAGAATAAAGATTAGTCTTAAGTAAATTTCAAATAAATTTAATGAAATTGACGTCTAAAAACGTCTATTCAGTATAGTACAGCCCAAAACTTTATATAAAAATCTTTATTTCTTAAGGACATCCCTGCGACTATAAGAGGTTAAGAATCAATAAAATACCACGTGGCTAAAACCTCAAAATATTCAAAAAATAGACTTGGCCAAGTTATCCTTTTATTTTATACATAATTTATTTAAAATCAATTTATTTTATACATAAAATGTACTATTATAGTACATTTTATGTGAGCCTATGCAAAGGGTATGAAAATGAAGCATTCTTTCCGCTCCGTCAAAGATAGTCAACAGAGCTCAAAATGAGGGGAAAACATTATTAACAAAGGGAAATTTAATTAGTTGGCAATAACATAATATATAGAATCAATTTTAAAATTAAATCATATTTTATATTTAAAAAAAAAATTCCATTAGAAACATCGAAGAGCCGAATTCGTGTTTCAAAATAAAAAACAAAAACAGGACGAAAATACAATAAAAAATATTAACTACAATACACTTAAAACTAACTAAAGGATGGAAAAACTAAATCAACAACGAATTCATTCGTTGAACTTGTTTAAAATCATATTTTACCAAATTCGTCCAAAAAAAAATATGCAGTATACATACGGTACATGGGTTATAAACATGTCAAAAGATTAAAAACAAGTAAAATTCACTATAATAAAACAAAATAATAATTAAAAAAGTTAAAAGGATCATCAAAAAGGTACAAAGGAAAAGGTACAAAGGAAAGGTACAAAGTGAACGCCTATACAAGGGAAGAGAGAAACTGGCGGAATGTGTTGTTAATTCAAGATTTTCTTCTGCTTGTTTCTAGTTTTCATTCTTATAGTTTAAGACTTTCGAACGAATTCAGACTACCTAAGCCTGTGACAACTAGGTCAATGTTTTGTATCTGCCATGTTAGCCCTCGTGCTTGGAATAGTCTGCCAGAAGGGATAAAGAAGGTGACGGATGTTTCTGAATCTAGAAGTCTGTTAAAAGAACATTGTTATAGGGTATATGGGAGTGTGTGAGTCAGTTCTCCGGTCTATTTTGCCTTTTGTTTGCTAATGTTTTTGTTTTTTTTTTTATTTTTGTGGTTGGTTGATGGATTGAGAAGGACAAGGATTAATATGTTGAATATTGAGAATTGAAGAGATTTTATTGAGTAGGGGTGGTATAGTCGCTTATTAGTTATTTTTATGTGATAGGTTTTTTTTCTTTTTTTTGTTGTTTCATTTTTTTTTTTTTTTTTTTATGCCTAGTTGGGGTAGTGATCTCCTTTACAAGCTTAGCTTCTGGATTTTGTTATTTTTGGTTGATGAATAAACCCTTATTATTTAAAAGAAAAAAAATAATCATTTACATGATTTAGGGGGCAAAGGTCATTTTTCCATATCTGGAGGTAAAGCAGCGAATGGGGGACAAAATAGGAGCGGGCTTAGGAGCAGTTCATGGCAAGCAAAATGTGCATGGGGAGTATCTTTTTGGGTAAGATGTTTTACGTGCGAGGAATTGTCATTTCAATTTTTGAAAATAGGGGAACAGCGTAGCATTCATGGACTCAAGCGTATCTAACCTAGCTTTCTTTTAAAGAAGAGGATATAGAATTTTGCCTTCTCTGAAAATTATTTATATAAAATCAGGTCAATTCTATCAGGTACTTAGCATTTGATGGGCAACTTTAAACTTAATAAATATTTGGAATCAGCATAAAAGTGGATTCATCCGTCAGCTTATAAGTATTAGTTGTAAGTGGTTTTTCATTAAGTGGGTTTTTATTGCGAGCCAGATTTTCTGTTGTTTTGCTTTTTGTTTTTGTGTATTTCGGTGAGGCCCATTATTAGTCGTTTGGATGGATTCATGTTCTGACTCTTCCCGGGACATGCCAGGGTACAAAAAAAGATAAGCATATACCAGATGAGGGCGAGTAAAGGAAATATAAATCCTTAAAGCATGAGAAGGGGGGATTTCAAACTTATCTATGAGCTTAAGCAGGGAGACAGACACATTATTTCTGCGAATAATATTTTCAATATGGATACGCCACTTTAAATTAGAAGAGATTGTGACACCAAATGATTGAATGGAGGACACATAAATTTTAGGAGGAATAAAATTAAGAAAATACGGTGGGAATACAAGACAGCAAGTTGGAGACATCATGTGCAATGTCATTGAGGATACTCATATGGTTACTCATTAAATTTTTATAGCAGCCTTCAACGACTGTTAGATTATCGATTAATCTCCATCCAGAGAGTATGGGTAACTTATAAAAGTGGAAACTGGCGCTAGTCTCGACAAAACATACTATCAATGCCATCTAGTGTTTGGCGACACTTGGTATTTGTTCAAGCTTTGTAATCGTTTTTTTTTATGAACTGAGACCAAGTACGTATTTGCTGATCTAATTTTACCAATTAAACTAGCTAATTGATTATTATTATTGTTGCACTTATTTCGATTATTCTTATTTCGCCAAACGCCAGATGCCAGCTGCTACCTTATTGTCGATACTACCACTAGTTCCCACTCTTATAAGTTACCCACATTCTCAATTTCCATCTGTCAGGAATTCCATCAGCGAAACTGTTAATCGTAACTGGAAAAAAGAGAAGGCCTGGGAGACTGGGAGTAATCCACTGTGGCCAGGTAGAGGATTAGAATTAGGAATCAGATATTTGACTAGTTGTGATCTATTTGATAAAAAGGACCCAACCGATTTCACAAGGGAAAAGTTGATATTAAATTCAGTAACACGTTTCTCTACTAATATATGGTAGTTATCGAGGTCAATTGCTTTTTGGAAATCGAGGAAAATTAGGTTTAGACAAGCATTAGTCTTTTCAAGAATTTTCCAATGGATGATAAGATAAATAAGGTAGTGGAAACTCGAAGTGGGTTTATGTTCCCGAACTGCCTCGGATTCTTGGGAATCCATCTTATGAAAAATTCCGACCCCCCTGTACTAGAAAGAAAAACTGCAGACACTTTTTAATACACTTTACCCACGAAAATAAATAAATAAAAAATTGGCAGAATTCATGTGATGTGTTTATTACCCATTCAAACCCTATACTTCTTCCTCACTATAAGCCTGCTAGGATGAGACTGGAAAACTAAGTATCGTTGGA
The DNA here is from genome assembly GCF_049724085.1 of Artemia sp. Qi Xiang Cuo. Classification (NCBI taxonomy): domain Eukaryota; kingdom Metazoa; phylum Arthropoda; class Branchiopoda; order Anostraca; family Artemiidae; genus Artemia; species Artemia sp. Qi Xiang Cuo. Next base: position 62,982,774 of record NC_142796.1, read on the forward strand.
GAAAAGCCCTTTATGCGGCTCAATTGCCAAATTAACTCACTTCATAATTAAACAAAAAAGAACATTAATTCTTTTGGAAATTTTATTCATAAACGGACAAAGTTAATTTTTAAGAAAACAATTAAGCTTAGATTTCCGTATACATTTAGTCACATTGGCTTTTCAAAAAATAGCTTAGTATCAACTCAGAAGAGTTGACACTCAGAATAGAGAAAGAGAATAGAGAATGATACTTTTCATAGAGAAAGTCAGGTGGCTTCTTAAAAGTGACTTAGTATTCAATAAGAAAACATTTTTTGTTTTGATTTCCCTCTTGGACTGTGATTTCCTTCTACATTTAGTTTCCTTATCACGGTTTCCTTTTACATTTGATTTCCTTATTGTGATTTCCTTTTACATTTGATTGCCTTACATTTTTGTGAGCATGCACAATTGATGTACACATGAATTAATCCCGAATTCAAAATACGAATAGGAGGATTTTGTTTATGGTATAAAACTTTCCCACCCAGTATAGCTTTCCAAAAGCCATCTCTCAGGTTTGTGTCAGAGGAAGAACAATAGCTGTAACAAAATATCTAGCAGCCTAATGGCAAAAAAAGATAACCGTATAATTGCAAAAGAAGGATAATTACGTAATTACAAAAATAAAGTTTAGGCATTCCTCCAGTTTCCCTCTTTGAGCAAAGAACCCAATGATATAAATGCATATCGTGTTATGTTTAAAGAAGTTAGATTTTTACGTCAAATTTCCTGCAGTCAAAAATGTAATATTAAACAAAACAGGCTGACTGACGAAAAGAAGAAATATTGCACAACACACAGCTTCCGTAATTACGGTAAAACATCCAAAACAATTCACAATTACGTAGCCTAGAAAATATCACGGATAATTTTCAAAAAACAAATACCTTTCAATGACAAAAGTGGTTTTTGGTTATTTAGGGGCAGTGATCCTTTTTTTTTAGAATCCCTTTAATAAAGAACAAGAGTTGAGGATGGAGAATATATTATAGCAGACTTTACTAAAGCATATTTTAGTATAGAGCTGGTCAAATCATTCTCTACTAAAGTAGGCAGGTACATAGGAGGTGGGGTTGTCGGGCCCAGCCCATCCCCCCAAATATTTCGAGATTTTCATAAAATTTCACATATTTCACATTTATTTGGTTCGATTTTCATTCGCACCCTCTCATTAAATAAAACAGACTAAAAAGCAGGGCCGTATCCATTTTTGTTCGGGGGGGGGGGATACCCGATTTTTTTCCCGTGGACTTTGTCTAACATCCTTGAGCAACATTACGTTAGCTCGAGACCGTTAGTCCTTTTTTTTTTTTTTTTTTTTTTTTTTTTTTTTTTTTTTTTTTAGTAACACAAAAACAAGACAAGTATTTACATACAGTTAAATACTACAAGCTAATTTTTTGATTTTTTTTTTTGAGACAGCAAAAACAGTTAACGCAAAAAGAAGCCAAATAGTAGAAGTAGTCTATATATTTTTTAGTTTGTTTTTTTTTTAGCTAAAAGTAAGGGCGAATATCGATAAAACGAAATCCAGGCGACGATTTTTCTTCCCTGCAAAAATGTCGATGACCTTGTCAGGACAGATGTCAACGCCCCTATGGACTGCAAGGAGGGTTAAGCCACTCAATCGTTCTTCTCCTGTTGAATTTCTCAGCCAGGTTTTGAGCCTTCTGGATCCGAGACCGAAATGGGGCCGGAATCGTTGGTACCACGAAGGGCAAGCTGTTGCCGCCCACAAAGTATCACCGTCTCAACAATTGGTCGCAACTTCTGGCGATTTTCTTCAACCTGCGCTTTTCTCGCCGTGTCTAGTTGGTGCACGATATTGTCCTGCCTTTTCTCCGAGACAGAAATGAAGTTTTCAGCCGATACGATGAAGTTTCTATGAAACTCTGCTTGTAATTGAGCTGTAAAGCATTCTTTCGCATTCTTGCAGTTCCTGATTGGTTTAATGACAAGATTCTCCAAATACTTGTGGTATCCTCTGCCAGCTGTCTCTGACGAGAACAGAACGCAAAATCTGCAAAAAGCAGCGTCCTCAGACGGAGAGTAGGACAACCAACCGAAACGAGCGAGCCAAGTTAAGTGAAACTTCAGCTTCCGTTTTTCGGATACTGGAAAAATGTAGGAGATACCCAGAGTCCAAGGGCTCTTCAGCAAACCAAGTTTAGAATTTGCATCGAGACTGGATGATTTGTTGACAAAACGACCGATGTCATTTGCAAACAACGACAGACACTGGGTTGGTGCAGGTGCGTCGTGGTTGGTTCCAATGTGCGTGATTCAGAAGCTTCAACGATGGCTCCAGTGCTCTCCAGATCCACAGGTGTAGATGAATGCTCCGCAGACGTCCCGCTAACGCCACTGTCAGAAGCATCCTTGGTCCGCTTGGGCGCGAAAAACGACGTAATATCATACTTCCTCTTCATGTTGAAAATCGCTCTCCTCTTATCCAAATCCGAAACTGAACTGAACTAAACTGACAATCTTGCACTCTCTTATAACATTTACCTCGAGCCGCCATTAATCCAAATTTACTATGCAAGGTCTGACCTTGCATAATAAGGCGAACATGGGGTTACCTAATTGCGTAACCTGATTACAATCGTTTAGCCACAAAATTGCAATAGGATTTTTGTATGCCACAAAATGCAATAGGATAATAGCGCATATTAACCCTAATTTACTATGCAAAGTCAGGTAAACATGGGGTTACCTACGGTTACCTAGTTGCATAAGCTCATCAGAACCGTTTACTCAAAAAATGCAATAGGATTTAGTGTGGGAGCATATTTTTTTTTCTGGTAAGGTTTTGTCTTTACAGGTATTTTTAGACTAATTTTCGACTCGGTCAAAATTTTTTTTTTTTTGGGGGGGGGGGGGCCAACCGGGTAGCCCCCCCCCCCCCTAGATACGGCCTTGCTAAAAAGATATTGGTTACTTTAGTTCTTGAAAATCATTTTTCTCCTCCCCACTCCCTCACTGTCTCCCATCATAAAACATATCAAGGCTGAACTTGTTCAACTTACTTCAAAAAGAGCAGCAAGCTGGTGGACACTGGCATCCAAATGCTCATAGGCTTTCTTATATTCATCACTTTCAGATCCACCTCTTCGCTCTTCATAGAATATATAGTGAAATATCTTGCTTAAAAAACCTAAAAATATATATAATTTATTAAATAAACACACCGTCAATGGATGGGGGTTAGAGGGAGGACAAGTAAAGAAGGTTTTCTATCATATACTGGTCAATTCCATCTATCATTCATCAAAGTAGTGTCCCATTCGGCTTTTCATAAGCACCTGAGGCCTGGAGTTGACGTGTATTTAAGATGCTTTATAAACCCTTAATTAAAAGTCGTATTTCGTAGGCCTTCCCAGTGTACTATTCCTTCTTACAGCAACAGCCTTGCAAAGCCATACATATCTTTTGCAATTTAAGAAAATCAAGAATTCAATTTTTTAATGGAATTAACTTTTTCCGATAAAGAATTTTTATAACGAGAAGTAGAGCTTCAGTAAGCCAAAAACGAGCAGAGACAAAATAAATTGATACTCAAACTTTAAAAGAACAGAACCCACTATCAATGGATAATATAGTCAAAATTAAAACGAACAGAAATTACCACAGATAAGAGTAAGGCTAACGCCAGAGCCGCTCCAAGGGTTGGTAGTTCCCGGGGCAAGATTAATTACAGCGCCCCCCTCCTGATTCAAATATAAGCCAAAAATGGCGAATCAAACTAAATAATTGGATCAAAGTGGAAAATTCCAAAGCCAGGGCAACCCCCAAGCAACGGCACCCAGGGCAACTGCCCCAGTTGCCCCCTCCCCCTCCTCCTAAGAACAGTTCTCATTCTTCTGCCAGATTATTATTTGCACTTAATTGAAAATAGTTTTTATTTCGAGCAGTGTGCTTTACTTGTCGTAACTTCTAACAAGAAAGAAAGAAACTCATAACAATTTACTTCATTACTGACAAGAACAAATGAAAGACGACTGGCTGTTAAATATATAACGATACTCATTTCTTAAAATTTCAGCATTTGATTTTATCAACGCTATAAAAGAAAAAACTCTAAAATACATTTTGTTTTTAGGAAAGCTCAAATGACACTCCAGTTTTTAGAAGGCTTGGAGGGGGGGGGGGTTAACCTTGCCTCTGTTTGTGTTGGTTTATTTTCAAATTCAAATTTGATTTAATTATTTATTGTACTCTTTGTCATTTTGGATCTCATTCATTCGTTGATAATGATTTGTTTTTGTTTTAAGTTGAAATTATTATCATTTTAATTTACTTTTACTCGCCTATGGTTTACTGCCAGTTTTTTGCATTTCTTTGAAAATTTGGAAAACATTAAAAAAAAATTTCAGTTGGTTTTTGATTAACTTTATTCTTTGTATTAGTTAATAAAAGAAATATTTCTATTTTTTTGGGGGGAGGGGGTTTCTGCACACGATTTGATATTTTAGCTTACTACTTATATTTCGCACAATATTTTGCTACGAATTTCAGTAACAATTGAGCTGTAGAACTTCGGATTGATGGGTAGGGGGAATATCATTAAAATAAATGGTTTCAAAATTTGCGTAATTTTTTAGCTTCTAAAGAGCTGAAGCCATACTGATCCCAATCGTGCTACGATTTACGACCTTGAATATAGACTTGAATATCGTTAATATTTGAGTTTTTAGGACAAAATGGGTAAAATTTTAGTTTAGCTACTTTTTGCTATCTTGGCAAGAGGTTAGGTTAGGAAAATAAAACTTTCAGGGATGGGTCTGCAGACTAAAGTATGTCCTAGGAAGGTATTTTGATGTATCTACCTCTAATCCTTCTCTCTCTAGAGGGTCCTGGTATTTGCCTAGATGACAGGTCTATACCTATTGAAATTTTGACAAAACAACCTTTTTACCTTAATTTTCAGTTATCAGCTGGATTTAGTTCTGAAAATGCAATTCTGTTAATTGAGAAGAATTTTAAGCCATATCAATATTTTTTTTCAAAATTTAGGAAATGTATTTGCATATCTTTAAAACCTTATAAATTGGGATTGAGCAAAGTTGTTAAGCTGAAAACAGTTTTGTTGTACTTCATTTAAGCCGAACATCTATTTTGCAAGTTTCCCTTTTATAACACACAGATATTTAAAGGTAAGGACACTCTAGAGGGAGAAGGAGTGGATGCAGGTACTTCAAAATACCTTCCCGGGACATATTTTGGCGATTAGACCCATCCCTGAAAGTTTCATTTTCCTAACCTAGCCCCTTTCCAAGATAGCCAAAAGTGGCTAAAATAGAATTTTACCCAAAGCCTTGACAGAACTATGTAATTAGTTTCAATTATTTGTTTTCACAGTCCATTGTGAAAGGGACTGTGAAAAAGGCCCACCGATTAATGACACATGTAAGCCATTCATTGAAGGACTCATTGGACGTTCAATTCGGTTCACGGAAGAAGTTTTATTTCTACCGCACAATATATCCACCGCACAACATATAATAGAGGTTATTATATATCTTGAAAAAAAAACACTGAAAGGGGATCCAAATTTCTCCTTTCTTTTTTTTGCAATCTTTTTTTTTTGTTATATCAAAATAATGTTTTTTTATGTTTTAAATTGTCCATTGATGTAAATAAGTCGTAGAATCTGTAATAGGTTACATCCAAAAAGAGTCTGTAAATAAGCATCAAAAATCTTCTGTCAAAAGTAAGTAAACGAACTATTAGAAGATTAAATTATTGTATTAATTTTTTTGAATTTGCACTGAAAATACCATTATTTGTGAAAAAACTTTAGCGTAAAGAGCGAGGTATTGAGGAGGGGGCAACCCCCTCACATACGTAATAATTTCTGTTCGTTTCGAGTTTTAAAGTTTCTCCTTACTTTCAGTTGAAAAAAAACTATTTTTATTTAATTTTTGATCGTTTTTTAAATAATGCCGGGGAATCCGGCTCCCTCTCCATGGAAAATTCCCTCCACCACAAAAAACCCTCCATGGAAGGATCTCCCATATACCCCCCCCCCCCATCAGGAAAATCTCCCCACTCCCTAAAAATATCAGTACACTTCCCAATAACCAATACTATATGTAAACAATGGGCAAATTTATAGCTTGCAGCCCTTCACCCGAAGACTGTGGGGGTCAAGTCATTCTAAAAAACTGAGTTATTAGATTTTTCGACTATGCTGAACAAAATGGTTGTCTTAAAAATTTGATCAGGCGACATTGGGAAAAAAAGAGCTACCCGCCCACCAATATTTTTGGTCACTTACAAAGGGTACTAGAACTTTTGATTTCCAATCAATTGAGCCCTCTCCTAATCATCTAGGATCACTGGTTCAATACGATTACCCCTGAAAAAAAAACACACATCCGTCATTTATCTTCTGGCAGAAAAAAAATGCGAAATTCGACATTTTTGTATGTAGGAGCTTCAAACCCCTACAAGATGGTTCCCCAATTTCCCCCCAAAGAGTCTAGCGTCTCTAGAATCGGAGAGGAACTTATAATCAATATGCAACTGAACAAAATGCAATTGAGAACGACTTTAATTGCGAATAAAGAACGTTTCTCTTTTTTGAGAGTTTAATACTTATTTCTTAAAAATGAGGGAGGATAATGCTACCTCCGTTAAGCCCCGTTTTTTACATTCAATTTTAACTTTTCACAATACAGCTTTTTGGACCGGATGGGCCAGAAAAAAAACATAAACTTAGATGCTCAATGAATGTATTTTTCTTCAAACTGTTTTTGCAACAAAAAATAAATAAAATGGCAGAAAACGTGTTTTTTTGCCATGACGCAATTTTTCACTGCTTAAAAAGGACAATAGAACTATCAATTTTCGTTTGAATGAACTGTCTCAAACGAGGCTTTCTCAAATCGTCCTTTCGTTGAAATGTAAAGTTGGTCATTAAAAAAAAGTCTCTGTTCTGCATCAAGCGATAATTTCCGCTGTTTGAGAGAAAACACGCTTATTATGCAGCTTAACTTATGTTATTTTTTCACATTTGTTGTATAGTATGACGCTATGGTGTGTTGTACTGTGTAATATTTTACTGAACTTTTTTTTCTTTTTTGTTTTACACCCATCTTTTGTTTTTTGTCTCTTGTATAACGTTTTACTGTACTTGTTTTCTTCTTTTTCTCGTTTTGAACTCAACTTGCTTTTTGTTCAAGTCGGTAAGAAAATAAATTATTATTAAGATCATTATTATAATGATTTTTTGACAGTCATATAATTAATTATCAAAAAAACAAATATCTAAAAACGAAATAAACGCCATGCTTATACTTACCACCAGAAGATTTTGGCTGTTCAGGTACATTTGCGAGATGAGAATTTTTTATCCGCAGTTTTGCTTGCTCCGCTGAATGCAGCAACTGATCAACCTGAAACATTGAAGTTTACAACTAGAAATACGTGTTTTCGCAGAAAGTTATATTGTTTTTCACTGATTTAGGTGGTAAGATATCTATAGAAATAAAAATTATTGCCTTGTTTCGTGTTTGTTTTTCAGTCCTGTTTGAACTTCCTTTCAGTTATGATGCTGCGACTGCACTAATTTTGATTTTTCTTTTTAGTTTTAATGGTCATGTATTTTATTGCAAGTCTTATTTTATATTTATATGTTATTTACTCACGGCGGCTCTTATATATAGAGCCGCATTATTCACATTTAGGAAAAAATTTCGCTGACATTTAGGAAAAATTTTTACTCTCTTAAATAAATTCTCGTTGTTTTAACTTTTGTTATTTTTTTGCTGGATTGGTGGAATGAAACCATGTTCCAATTGTTTCCTGAAATCTAATGTGGGTGATTACGATGATGATTCCTGGAGTATTAGTGGAATATTGGAGGATTCCTGGAAATATTGTCGTCTTAAAAACCAGGAAGCTTCAACCGTGGTTTTAGGAGGTATGTTTACGGAGCACCGGAGTAATGATACTGGGATAGCAGGACAATATAAATCCGTTGGTTTGAATTATTTGTTCGAGGGTATGACACAATCTGATGATGGAGATTGTGATGCGGGAGGCTCCAAAGTTTCCCACCTTAACCACAAAGGGTGAAAACTCTTCTTTCAATTTCTTAAATGAGATACGTGAACTTCCCATATTTTCAGATTATCAGTCTTACTGACAATTGGCTAAATGACCACAACTCAGCCCTCCTACAAATTCCAGGATACAAATTTTATCAAAGGAATCGACAACTCAGACCACAATGAGAGAAAGAATCATATATCCGAAGGAATATTTGAGGTTGTGGAACGAGCCAGTAGTATATCAAAAATGTTATTTGAACCATTTATTCTTCAGCTTACACAGAAACCAGAATACGTGTTTGTAATTGTGTTGTATAGGTCACCATCTGACTCTATAACAGTTTTCATAGATCTTCCGGATAAACCACTTGAGAATTACTAATTGGTACGAGTCTATTTATAATGCTTGGTTAACATAATATTGATTATGATTATTATGGGCTTGATATGAGCATTTCTATGGATTTTTCTGCAACTTATTATTTCTTGTTGTTACTGCTTATGTTTTTGTTATTATATTGTCATTTTAGTGCTGTTGTTATTGTTTATTTTCTTCTATTAATATATACACGCGGGTCATTACTCGTCAATCGCAGCTTACTGACAATGCTTTCTTTGTTTGTTTTTTTTTTAATTTTTCAGATCCAAGAATCACTATCATAGATGCATCAGACCATCTTCTTGCATCTTTTCCATCATCAGATACATTTGCATTATATGCAAATATCATGGTTGCAGCAGTAGCTATAGCCTAATAAGGAACGCACCACATCCAATAATAACCGAAATTTAAGAAACATATTTAAAAAAACTGGCAAATGAGAAAAGATTGCAATTCTAGCTGATTCAGGAATGGTAAGTATTATCTAAATTAGTCTGAACAGCAAGAAGTTACTTTGAAAACAGATTAAGAGAAGCTCGAAAAATAGCCTGAAACCCCTAAAAATGGCGTTGGATCGAATCAAAAAGTACACCATTGACATAACCTTGGCCTCAAACCCTGTACAGGAACTTCCCACCTTGATTAACAAGGAAAATCACTTTTTTTAAATTGGTTAGTACTAATAAGTCCTCTTTATTTCGGTTTTTTTTTTCTCTGCTGCTAGTGGGGCACTGGAACATCATAGACAACAGTTTAAGATCTCACTTTAAACGAAATTGCTATATCTTAGTACCTTTTGTAAATTAAAAAACAAAACATTTAAAATAAAATCATTTTTTGCCAAAATAAATTAATAGAATAATGCTGTTTAATAGACCAAACATAGACTTACAAGATTTGACACCTGATGTCCAAACATAAACACGTGGGCATAACCGGAACCTTCCATCTGGAGAATATGATGATGAACAATACCAAGTAATTCCGTATCTGGGCCAGGGGTTCGCATGCGTGGGGATATGCTATGAGATAACGTGTTTTCAGCATTGGCTATCATCTTACCCAAGTCTTTCAGACCGAATACCTAAAAAGGATTCAACATGAATATGAAAACCATCAAACGGTTAGGGAACGCAACTCAACATATCTAAAATAGGCAGCTACGGGCAATCCGAATTTTGACGTTCACTTCAATGCCACAAAATTACCTAGTGCCTTCAGCCAAAAGTGCCAACAGAAATTACTTTTCAGAAAGAGTAGGGAGGAGGGGGCAAGCCCGCGGGAATTGCTCCAAATGAAGGGAGCAAAAGTTTGACAAAGTATGCTTCGTTAAAAGAAATAGAACTTATTTCTAATACAATAACATTTTTAATTTCATAAACATTCTTCTATTCCCCCTATAGAAAGGAGCAGTTACCTTCTTGGATCTTTTCAGCCTTCTGTGGTTGAATGTAGTGCTATGGGCTTTATTCAATTAGCAAAAACCAATACAGACACTCTTAATTTCTAATCTATTTATAGACACAAGGTAAACAGAAACCCGTATATCACCTCATTTGTGCCATAACGGGATTAATAGACCAAATAGGATACAGTTACAAACATTGTATAGGGACATATTTCCACTCCAAATCGATCGGCAAAGTCCATGATATGTATATTCTATCCCTTTTCATCCTAGATTTTTTCCATTTTATGGTTATACGTAAGCAGTTGGTAGATTTGAGAAGAGGGGGGGGGGGTCAACGAATTTTGGAAGGGTCGATCAGCTTGAGAAATTCTGGGTAAATTTGTTAAATTGGGAATGGTGCATAGAATTTTTGTATTTTGAGGAATTGTGAATAGTTTTTGGTTAGTGAGGTTTCGAGTCTTTAATTTTTTTGGCACTTGTCTGTTATATAAAACATACTCGAGAAGTGAAGTTTGGTTAGTGCTAATGAAATGAACCAAATATGATGAAAATATAGTACTTTATTAGCAAAATTGTTAAAACTACATCATGGAAATATACGCCCAGAACACAGAAATGTCCTCAAGAATCGCGCTAAAATGAACTCTGACTTCTGCCTTTACTGCCGCCCGCCACATGTACTCTATTAAGTATGAATGTAAATGATGGCGGGATGTACCACGGTGTTTGCCGAACCCCACATTCTCTAAATCTTTCGGGTAGAGGCGCCGGTTTCTGGGTCGACAAAATTCTTTTTGTTGTTAAAATTTTTTTATGTCAAATTTTGAATTCTTGGTCAGCATACCTGAGAACTCTAGGCAGGCATGCCTTTCCAAAAACTAACAAACAAGTATGTGTCCAATAAGAGAGTCATGCATACTCCTGCCATTTACCCGTGCCCCAGCCATTTAAACATTTGCCTCTCAATTACTTGGACTATCTGTCTTGGCTTTTCTCTGTCTACAATTAGCCATGTCTTGATGCAACCTACTGCAAAATACTTGATAACTTCAATTCATTTAACTTCCCTTATCCTGGAAAAATATAATTGCTTGTTCTTCGGTCTTTGGCAAATCCTAAATCTTAATTTGAACATCTATGGTGAGACACTATATTCTACAACTAGTCAATGCAAACTAACCGGTATCCTCAAGAATCGCGTTGATAATGAACTAAAATGAACTAGGTCAAAAAATCACGTTAATAATTAACTTTTCTTTGTCTTTGAGACGGTCAGCCGACGCCGAAGCTCCCAATTTAATAAATCACAAATAACTATAAAGTATTCTATTTTCATAATTTTTTTTTTCATTAGCATTAACCAAACTGCACTTCTCGAGTATGTTTCATAAAATAGACAAGTACTATTTTTGGTTTTATTATTGTTATCATCATTATTATTTTGTGTGCGAGTATTGTGTGTTATTAAGATGTTATGCGTCTTTTTTCATTGCTATTTTTATTACTGTACAATTTTTATGTTACGGTAGCGTTATTGTTATGTATTTTTTTATTAGGACCGTAAGTTTTTTTTTTTTTTTTTTTGCTTTTGCGATAGCTCGAAAAAGATTTCGTAGCAATATCTATATATCTATTCCATCAGTTCACCAAGTATAAAGAAAAAGAAAATAAGTACTTCTTGGAATCTCTTCTCATAAGCAAGGGCATATCCAAGATTTTTGTTCAGGGGATGGGGATTTTTTAGGGGGTAAGGGTTTTCAAACCCCGTAATCCCCCTTGAGTATGGCTCTACCTGTAGGGGGTATCTTTTTCAGCTATTGTATATTTTTTTCCATTTATTTCTCTGCTTTGTCAAGGAAAAGAAGGTAAAACAGTTTTGACATCAACCTAACCAGAGAAAAAGAGCACCAAAGAGTTTAGTGCTATCCTTTAAAACTTAGGTTTTGTTTTTGTTCCCTTGCCGCGCGGTTAGGGTAACAACGACTAGATTTGTGTTAATGATCAAAAATATAGTAGGGAAGCCATTTGCTTTAAAAGTTGCTATACTAGGCAGGTGAAACTTTCAATTTATCCCAATTTAAGTTCACACGTTCATGCTTTCCCTATTTGTACGGCCTATTTGTGAGTCCAGCAAAAGTGGTACTAATCTTTAATCACATGAACTGCCCTTATAATTGTACAAAGCTAAGACTAAATCAATCATTTTCGACAAAAAAATTACAAAATTCTCCAAAAATGGGCTTCCGGGAGACCCATAAATTTCAACATCATCCCTTATTTTTAATTTGATCTTACGATCGGTTTCGTCACGATATCAATATTTAGAAAAAGCTTTACTAAACTGTATGAAACTTTTTAAGCATTTGCTAATTGTGGCGTCTGTTGTTCCTGTATTACAGGTTTTTATCAGGTTGAAGAGACGAGCATGGCTTTTTTCCTCAGTTTTAGTCTGTAAGAAAGAAAAAAAATTAAAAAAATAACTAATTATAAAATATGAAATTAAATAACTTAACAAAGGAAAAATGAAAGACAGGATCATGCATGACAATAAAATTCGAAGTTCTTTGCCAAGAACATTGGTACATCTTTGGTTAAATAAGCCTATCATATTTGAGTTATTTTTTATTTATTTTTGATATAGTTTATATTGAGTTAGTTATTTTGTACATTTGAGCTAAAAGGCCGAACTATCAATATTAATATCAGAATAAGAGCACAGCAAGATCTACGATAGATTATGAACGATTTGCCGTGCCTCCTTAATCTTAATACTGGATTTATTTCGTAACTAGAAATGGCATTTTTTTTTTCTCACTAGCCAGTTTTTTACCACATTTTTTCAATTTTAGATTACTTTGGACCTTTGTTCGTCCTTTACTAGGTTGGAGCTACCGCCGCAACCATGATTTCTGACGAAGATCAATTTTTTAATTTTTTGTACTGAATATAAATAGAAAATTGTACCAATACGTACAACCGCGTGAAAAAGGCAAGGCCGACCGGAAGGAAACTAGTCAACATGGAATCCCGTCGAAAATCTTACTTATCCTTGAATATTACATACATTATTATTATTACTTACTTTCCCCCTATTTTGTGGAATTCACTTGTGGGCTTCTATTAGCAATGAAGTTCGATGAGACGAAACTCATTTTAAAATATGCTATATTCGGTATGCCTATGATAGGCGTACCTAACCAGAGATGAACGAATGTACTTGGCAAACGGGATGAATTTGTGCAAATTCGCTTCTCAGGGGGCAAATTTAGGCGGTCCCGTTCGGAATCTCACTTTTTTTTATTTTGCCGATTGATTCTAATACTTTTAATAGTACCCATCGTTTCATATTTTCTCAAGCCACTCCCCCTTCCGAAGTAATTCATGCGAACATGCCTGTATCTAATATAATTTAATCCTAAATTATTGATTATAATATAGACTGTTTAGTTAGTGAAAAAAAGGTCCTTAAGCAAATTATACAAGATATATTATTGATAACATATTCATAATCCTATGAGTCTTTAAAAAAACATGACTAATTACAGGAATACTTGAATAATAATGGAACATAAATTCACTAAAGACCCATTCACACTGCGAATTGACTCACATTGAGATGCAGCAAATGCTTTATTTTGGTATCAATAGAGTTCGAAGCCATTGACAAAAAGAATTAATTGGAGGCACAATAATCAGAACAATATCCAGAGAAATCTGAATCGAGATTCGGAATTCTCGAGTTTTGAATTGAACCAAAGCCTGTCAAAAATTAAGGTTAATTATCTAGCATTCATAGCCTAATCTATCCACAACCAAATTCAGTTTGAGTCAAGCACAGCTAAGGCTGATAAATCAAAACATAAGGAAAATTTGATCAATAAGAATCTTCGAAATTACGGCCTAGATTGTAGTACTGATGGTTTTTTAATTAAAATAAAAACTATAATTTGGTCAATAGCATCAGTTAATACCCGATATCTGAATATGGTGAATATGAGTAATTTTCAAATATCACTTTGCATAGCTCTTAGAATAGGCGTCTGGGATTCATCCCCTCTGAAGGAAAAAAAATAATTGAAAAAATTAAAATTAGAAAAAGAAAAGAAGAAGCCAAAAAATCAACTTCTGTGTTTTCAAGCTCTTTCACTCAATAGAGAACTTCTATCCCTCTTGAGCCCAGAATACCAGCATCTATGGGCCTTAAATACTCATCACCATATTGAGATAGGTCTTTTATACCTGGAACGAATGTTTTCAGTGACGCTTGTGGTTTCTCTTGCACCCGGGCCAAGATCTTGATTAGCCCCTCTTTCCCTCCCCTAGAACCGCTTCTGAGTGTTTTTTCTTACCTTTGCAACACGAAATAGCATCAAAGCATGTTTAGGGTAGGTCAATTCCATTCGAGTAAGCCTGTTTAGAATCTTCCAAAAAAACACGGTATAAAAAAGAAGATTCTCAGCAATGAAAAATTGCCATTTCGAGTCAACACATCGCTCTTCAGTTTCTGATCTTTCTGCATAGCGCCAAGGCTGAACATATGACAGCCACATTTCAAGAACAATCCGGAACGAGGTATCAAGTGGCCAACGATCAACAGCTTGGGTTAGGAAGATGTAAAGCTCTTTTTGGAAGAAGCCTATGTAAAACCTAGAATATACTTTTTGTGGTCAGGAAAACTAAATGTTCTCAGTTAGCATTAAATACTGTACCAAAGGGTATGGATAGCTTATAGGAGTGAAAACTGGCACTAATGTATACAAGAAATAACTCTCAACGCCATCTAGCATGTAGCGACACTTGGTGTTTTTTTATAACTCTGTAATCATTTTTCTGTCAGGAGCTGAGATCAGATACTTATTACTACCTCAATTTTAGCAATTACACTAATTAAATTAATTATTCTTATTATTACATTGATGAAAATATCAAGTGTCGCCAAACGGTAGATGACGTTGAGTTGTTTTTGTCGACACTACCGCCAGTTTCCACTCTTTATAAGTTACCCATATTCTTTGTACTGTTCATTGCTGTGGCGTCGAAAAAATAAACAAAACGAAGAACAGATGGAAGAATATTTTTCAAACAAAACTAATCACATCCTTGCCTTAATTTTACAACTCTGAATAGCATCGAAGGGTGTTTGGGACGAGAATTCTATTTGGGTCAACCTAGTCAAAAAATGTTCAAAATTTGTCGTATAAAAAAGACACTTTCCGATGAAGTTAGAATAAACTATAAGTAACGAAAAATTCAATGCATTCTAAAATAATGGTTATTTCGGTAAATCTCAGCCAATCACTATATTTAGCTTTGAAAACAATCGTGTGATATTATGCAACAAGTATCTGAAGCCTGAATCCAAGCTGCTGTTACTCATTATACAGTCAGCAGGTTTCATCAAAATGGTGATGTAATTTGCTTAACTAAAACATTCGAAAATTTATTGCACAAAAAAATAATTATTTTTAATTTTTAATAATGTATAAGTTAAGAAAATAATTCAATGCAGTGTAAAATAGTTTTTCATTGCAAAATTTGAAAATTTATTGCATAAAAAATACTTTTTATAAATATATAATAATCTATAAGTAATTAAAATAATTTTTTAATATGCTATAAAATAATCTCGCTGTATAATTTGTTGTTGGCAAGGACACATCCAGAGGGTTACCGGGTTTGACCTCCCCCCCCCCCTAAAAAAAATTAACTGACTTAAAAATGTAATAATTATGCATGTTGTCAAATTTCTGTTGCATTTTTAAGTTTTTTTTTTGTAGAACCCCAACTAACCACCATCAAGCTACAATTACTCATTATAAAGTCAGTGAATTTCCTTAAAAAGGTGACTGAATTTGTTTCACTGAATTGCACGAAAATTTATAATAATCAATAAATGATGTAAATAATTTAATGCATTGTAAAATAGTTACCTTTTGTAATCGGCTACGTCGGTAACTCTCAGAAAATAACTATATTCAGGTCTGAAAACAATGCCGTGAGGTTATGCAACAGGTATCAGAAGCCTGAAGCCAAGCTAGTAATACTCATTATACAGTCAGTAGGTATCCTTGAAATGGTGACTGAATTTGTTTCATTATTCGAAACATGACAGGAACCAATTTATCATTGCGTTGAAACTATCTGATTATTTTTTGAGAGAGGGAACTACAAAATTTTATGTCGAGAGGAATAAGGCAAAATATTTCATCTTCAATTCTCACAAAAGAGTGTATGCTACATTTTATTTCTTATGCCTATCATCCAACATGCTCTATTCATAGCATAAAAACAATGGAATATGTAATTGAATAATATAATTTCGTTTTGGTGTATAGCGCATAAAACGATATAAGAATAGTCTTAAAACAAGAAGTGCTGCAAAATATGTCGCTCTATCCGTTCCCGGTCTCCCCTTTATTTATTTATAATCTATAAATGAACATTAGAAATAATATTATGGAATCAATTAAAATATGAGAGGAAAAAAATCATCACAAAAACAGTAATCAACGATATCAAAGATCATCAAAACAGCAATAACAATAACCATTAAGAATAACAAAAAAAAAAAACAGTTCAACCAATAATACGACGGAAAAATCAAACTAGTAGATCAGTGACAGAGATAGTATTATTAGTATTCATAATCATATTGGATGCCACGCAAGAGGGGCGCGCGCAAGCGTCAACGACACGATAACAGGATACAATATTTCTGTTTCTAAAACAGCTGGGTAAATACATCAGATATTTACAACGTCAAAATTAACCACTTCTAAGTCTCCGTATGACACACTACATCTTTTTTCCTCAGTAAACGGTGGAATTCAGATTAGAAATTTACTACTGGAGAGCCAAAAACTATTATAAAGCCAAGCTAGGCTTTTAAGGTTATAACCCCCTGTATTTAGATATATATTACTGTACACACGAATATTTTTTAATGCATTTGTAACCTACTCGGAGTAATTTTCAAAAATTGACAGGAAAAACAGAATATTGAGCCACTTAACTTAGTCCAAACGATGTAACGAAATCATACCTATTAAAGCACATAAACTCAAACTTTTCAATATTTATAGATAAGACAATGTAACTGAGCACAGACCACAGCTTACGTATATTGTAAGCCAACCCTCGACGAGAAAAACTAACTATAGGACATCATTGGCACATGCACTATAACCTAAACTAATGTCACGAGAAAGCACAGTAGGATACATATGTTTCAGATAATAGCGAGGATACATTGAAAAACATAAGGAGACAAAACATCTCTCTCACTCATTCCTTGGATACCAGCTACCGAATCAAGAATATGGAACAGCCACTTAATACACACATAAGAATTCCCCAACCAATCGCGCAATATAGAAATAACTGAATGACTGACTCGGAACAAGCGAGGGAATACAAGGCCTGGACGTGAACAGTATTGTCAAAAGCCCAGGAAATGTCTACTGTGCACCCTATTAGCAACCGGCTAAGTACATGATGCGCCTGAGGGCAACCAACTCCTCTTCGAAATCCTAGTTTAAAAGACAACAAAACACACACAGAAATTATACCAGGGAGAAGCATATGCTTAAAATCTTACTCATAAGCCATGGTATATTTTTCAGTGTATAATTCCAACGTGAATCAAGATTCAGTGAAGACTTGACACTACTAGAAAAAAACTGTCAGGAGCCAGAAATTGAGCAACACAAAACTGGAACGATAAATGCGGGTCGTTCAACAATAATGCAACAATAATTGCAATATTCCTAAAGCATAGGCAATCACAATCAAGAGAATTATTTTACTTTCATCAACAGCACCAGAATTCTGGTGTTGTTGCAACAGAATTCTCAATCAGAAGAATTCTAATCTATTCACTTTCTTCAGCACTGGATTTAAATTACTTGTGATTACCGCAAAAATTATATACTGATACAGAGACACTGACAGGAGTAAACTACATAAATTAGAAAATGTCTCTGAACATAATCATTAAAGACGGAAAATATGTCAATATAACGGCGCACAAAATTCATTAGGTTCAATACTGACTGAGCTGGGGGACACACTCACTGCTATTAATAGCTCTATTCCAAGTCTTTTTACTATTTAGAGCGTTCATGCGTTGATCCATTCATTACATAAGGAGGAATCGTATTCTTTCTTCGTTTTTTTTTGCTTGACTGTATACACAAGACCGGAAAAAGGTCGATTACAAGCACTCCACTAGCACGACCAAAACTATGCTTGGTTCTTTACTTTTATCCCTTCCAGAGGTTCATTCTGCAGTAACTTGTGGGAACCTGAACTTAGGTGCTCAATCGGAACCGCAGCCTTTTTGGTCGACTTTAGACATGCGCTATCTGGTAATAATACGGACTCACGATTGCCTTAGAATCAGGACACTTAATCGAAGTCTGAATTAAGTGAAATGGGACTTCAATAGCTGAGAGTAGAGGGCACAAATTAGTAACATACAACTTAACGTTTATCCGATTCCAATCGGGCTGCTGATACCATTTGAACGAGGACACTTCAAGTGGCTTTGAAGATCAGGAGGTTCAATTAGGCAAGAAAAAGGGAGATGGTCGTTATTGATTTTATCCTCATCAACAGACATCTCAGATTTAATTGGACCAAGTTTCGACACGTTAATATGGTTGAGACTGAACTCAACAGAGCCTCAATTATGAACGTTAGTATAGGCAAGGTTCTTGGCAGCGGAATGAAAAACACTTGGTAGAAAACCTAGCAAAGAGATCAGATGAGGTAAAAAAATCAGTATTCATATCACCGGCTAGGATCCAATCCACATTTTTATATGCAAATTTTATGAAAAAAGATTTAACTTTATGGCAAGCTTTAGCAAAACAGTAAATTACGGAGTATCTTGATGGTTGCATGGGAGATACATATTTACGTAAACTATCTTATTACAATGGAATGCTAGAATATAATCATAACAGAAAATTTTCATAGGGTGATATCCCGTTCTATTGAAGACAGCGGTGTCACTGGAAGGATGACTCCGGGTTTTTTGCTTCTCGAATAAATATGTCATCTGTAGCAGACCACTTTAAACTGTTCGTATTAAATTTGGAAAGTAGATGCTCCAGTACGAATACAACATAAAAGTTTAGCAGCTCGTCCGTTAGCAAATCCTGATCTTCCGTAACATTAATATTCAGAGAAACAAGACTTAGGGCTGTAGGAGAAGCCATCATTCTCTCTTGAGAAACACATTTCTCGATACGAAGCATTTTAAACTGTAAGTAACATGACTTCCTCCGGAACTGGTGCACTTAGGAGCAGCCGAGCATGGACTCCGCGTGGCGTTCTTGTGAGCTCCAACACAGCGGAGATATATTAGTAAGTCGGGAGATCCTGAGGATCTAGCAATACGGTGATTCATCCCTTGATACCGGAAACCTCAATGCGATTACACTTGACAGATCTTGACGCAGAAATGCTCATATTCAAGCCACAGACTATATTTAATTGCAATTTTATGTGCTATATGATCCAGAAATTCCAAATGAAAACATTTTAAAGTCCTTTTTTTATGGCATGTGGTAATCCCGGTGTGCTTTCCTTTAGAGACGATTCTGGTACATTTTCAGGAATACCCCAAACAATGCCAAATGCCTTTTTTATACATTGGGTAGGCTCTTAGAGGCTGAAGCGGTAAGGAATATTTTCTGATTACCTCTCTCGAGTGACTAAGATCCACTCTTGATTCTGATGGTCAGGTTTTACACCTAAAATTCCATCATGACCTTCAAACTTATCCAGTCTATCTTTTTACAAATCAAGATTACTTAGATCGGTAGAAACATTTTTTACAATGACTATACACGTGGGTTTATTTTCCAATTCAATGGGAGCGGCGGTTGGGAAATACATCTGGGGTTTTAGCTTTTCTGACATTGAGTGTAGTTCATTGAAACAAGCGTTGAACTTAGTGCTAAGCATGGATTATGTTGAAGAGGAATTATCAAGATCCCTTTTGCGTTCCGTATCACGAAGTCAGGCACATCTAAATTTTCAACGTCGCATATTTCAAACGTGCAAGAATTTCGGCAATACTTTTTTTTGCAGTTGTTCCCAACTTGCCTGAAAAGAACTTCCCTCGGAAATGATTCCTAGAAAAAAAGCTTTCTTACATCTAACACATTAGTAGCCAAAATTCCAAAGCATGGCCTTTAATAAAATCATGGGAAACCTCTCATTCAAGCTATTCTGTGTGAAATTCAATATTGGACTACAGAAAGATTTATTTTTTGACCAAATTCCAAGAACTGACAATTTCACTTAAAATCATGGACTTACTTATTAGTAGAGTAGTAAGTTATACTTCTAACAGACGTATAGGAATTACCATGCTATTTGCTTGAAGCTATAGGAAAACATTTCTATGGAAGCTATACACCTTTTCAAAGAGAGTGAGTATCCTTTCACATGGCCTTATACTTCTAACAGACGTATAGGAATTCCCATACTATTTGCTTGATGTTCTACACCTTTTCAAAGAGAGTGAGTACCCTCTCACATGGCCTTATACTTTGCAGGGACGTATAGGAATTCCCATACTATTTGCTTAATGGTCTACACCTTTTCAAAGAGAGTGAGTATCTTCTCACACCTATACTCCCTTGCTACCTTTCCAAACAAAGTGATAAAAAAAAACATGTCTTTAGCAACTTCGTTCATCATGATAGTGTATAAGATTGAAAACCTACAAGAAAACCTACGCTTGAGGCAGTGCAGTTTGACGTGCACATTGCAAAAAGCAACCAATCCTTTACCTATAAAGTAGACAAACACGTTTTGGAACTATGGTTGAGAATGTATAACGCAAGCAGACTGGTTTTGAGGCACTTTCATCATAACATGTTTTTGTTTTTGTTTGGCAATTGCCGTTTTTATTCGATAACAAGTACCATTCATTGCGATCGTAGCTCTATGTTGGCTCGTTTCTGATGTTTGAACAGTGTTGTCAATTTTAAAATAGAGTTTAACATTATAGTATACTAAAAAGTTGATACTAAGAGAGATGTAGATGGCAAGAAAAGAATTTTAATAATTGGCCGTAAACTATAGTTTTTGTGTTTACTTAAAATATGAGCTAATAAAGGTTTTGTCCGTAAAATCTGAGCTAATAAGGGTTTTTGACCATAAACTCTAGTTTTTTGTAAGAAAATTATGGAAAATACAATTCTCTGGTTCAAATGTGAAACTTAAGTCCAGTTTCAGATCGAAAAATAAACTACTTCCGTAAAATCTGAGCTAATAAGGGTTTTTGACCGTAAACTCTAGTTTTTTGTAAGGAAATTATGGAAAATACAATTCGTTGGTTCATAGGAGAAACTTAGGTCCCTTTTTGGATCAAAAAATAAACTGTCTCTGTAAAATCTAGGCTAATAAGGGTTTTTGACAGTAAACTATAGTTTTTTGTAAGAAAATTATGGAAAACACAATGTGCTGGCTCATAGATGAAACTTAAGTCCAGTTATGGATCGAAAAATAAACTATTTCCGTAGAATCTGAACTAATAAAGGTTTTTGGCCGTATACTCTAGTTTTTGTGTGTCCTTAAAATATGAGCTAATAAAGGTTTTTGTCCAGGTAAACTCTAGTTTTTTGTCAGAAAATAATGGAAAATACAATTCTCTGGTTCAACTGTGAATTTTAAGTCCAGTTTTGGATCAAAAAATAAACTATTTCCGTAAAATCTGAGCTAATAAGGGTTTTTGACCGTAAACTCTAGTTTCTTAAGAAAATTACGGAAAATACAATTCTTCGATTCAAATGTGAAACCTAAGTCCAGTTTTGGATCGAAAAATAAACTATTTCCGTAGACTCTGAACTAATAAAGTTTTTTGTTCGTATACTCTAGTTTTTTTGTTTCCTTAAAATATGAGCTACTAAAGGTTTTTGTCCGTAAACTCTAGTTTTTGTAAAAAAAATTATGGAAAATACAATTCTCTGGTTCAAATGTGAAATTTAAGTCCAGTTTTGGGTAAAAAAATAAACTATTTCCGTAAAATCTGAGCTAATAAGGGTTTTTGACCGTAAACTCTAGTTTTTTGTAAGAAAATTATGGAAAATACAATTCTTTGGTAATAAATGTGAAACTTAAGTCCAGTTTTGGATCGACAAATAAACTATTTCCGTAAAATCATAGCTAATAAGGGTTTTTGACCGTAAACTCTAGTTTTTTTGTAAGAAAATTATGGAAAACACAATTCGTTTGCTCAAATGTGAAATTTAAGTCCAGTTTTGGATCAAAAATAAACTATTTCCGTAAAATCTGAGCTAATAAGAGCTTTTGACCGTAAACTCTAGTTTTTTGTAAGAAAATTATGGAAAATACAATTCTCTGGTTCAAGTGTGAAACTTAAGTCCAGTTTTGGACTGAAAAATAAAATTTTTCCTTAAAATATGAGCTAATAAAGGTTTTTGTCCGTAAACTCTAGTTTTTTGTAAGAAAATTATGGAAAATACAATTCTCTGGTTCAAATGTGAAACTTAAGTCCAGTTTTGGATCGAAAAATAAACTATTTTCGAAAAATCTGAGCTAATAAGGGTTTTTGATCGTAAATTCTAGTTTTTTGTAAGAAAATTATAGAAAATACATTTCATTGACACATAGGTGAAACTTAAATCCAGTTTTGGATCGAAAAATAAACTATTTCCGTAGAAACTGAACAAGTAAAAGTTTTTGATCGTAAACTCTAGTTGTTTTGTTTCCTTAAAATATGAGTTATTAAAGGTTTTTGTCCGTAAACTCTAGTTTTTGTAAAAAAAATTATGGATAATACAATTCTCTGGTTCAAATGTGAAATTTAAGTCCAGTTTTGGATAAAAA
The DNA here is from genome assembly GCF_049724085.1 of Artemia sp. Qi Xiang Cuo. Classification (NCBI taxonomy): domain Eukaryota; kingdom Metazoa; phylum Arthropoda; class Branchiopoda; order Anostraca; family Artemiidae; genus Artemia; species Artemia sp. Qi Xiang Cuo. The sequence continues at coordinate 63,005,515 of NC_142796.1, forward strand.
AATAAACTATTTCCGTAAAATATGAGCTAATAAAGGTTTTTGTCCGTAAATCTAGTTTTTTGTAAGAAAATTATGGAAAATACAATTCTCTGGTTCAAATGTGAAATTTAAGTCCAGTTTTGGATCAAAAAATAAACTTTTTCCGTGAAATCTGAGCTAATAAGGGTTTTTGACAGTAAACTCTAGTTTTTTTGTAAGAAAATTATGGAAAATACAATTCTCTGGTTCAAATGTGAAACTTAGGTCCAGTTTTGGATCGAAAAATAAACTATTTTTGTAAAATCTGAGCTAATAAGGGTTTTTGACCGTAAACTCTAGTTTTTTGTAAGAAAATTATATAAAATACAATTCGTTGGCTCATAGGTGAAACTTAAGTCCAGTTTTGGATCGACAAACAAACTCTTTCCGTAGAATCTGAACTAATAAAGGTTTTTGGCCGTATACTCTAGTTTTTGTGTTTCGTTAAAATATAAGCTAATAAAGGTTTTTGTCCGTAAACTCTAGTTTTTTGTCAGAAAATAATGGAAAATACAATTCTCTGGTTCAACTGTGAATTTTAAGTCCAGTTTTGGATCAAAAAATAAACTATTTCCGTAAAATCTGAGCTAATAAGGGTTTTTGACCGTAAACTCTAGTTTTTTGTTAGAAAATTACGGTAAATGCAATTCTCCGATTTAAATGTGAAACCTAAGTACTGTTTTGGATCTAAAAATAAACTATTTCCGTAAAATCTGAGCTAATAAGGGTTTTTGACCGTAAACTCTAGTTTTTTGTAAGAAAATTGTGGAAAATACATTTCGTTGACTCATAGGTGAAACTTAAATCCTGTTTTTGATCGAAAAATAAACTATTTTCTTAGAATCTGAACTATTACAGTTTTTTGGCCATAAACTCTAGTTTTTGTGTTTCATTACAATATGAGTTACTAAAGGTTTTTGTCCGTAAACTCTAGTTTTTGTAAAAAAAATTATGGAAAATACAATTCTCTGGTTCAAATGTGAAATTTAAGTCCAGTTTTGGATCAAAAATAAACTATTTCCGTAAAATCTGAGCTAATAAGGCTTTTCGACCGTAAACTCTAGTTTTTTTGTAAGAAAATTATGGAAAATACAATTATCTGGTTCAAATGTGAAATTTAAGGCCAGTTTTGGATCAAAAATAAACTATTTCCGTAAAATCTGAGCTAATAGGGGTTTTTGACCGTAAACTCTAGTTTTTTGTAAGAAAATTACGGTAAATACAATCCTCTGGTTCAAATGTGAAACTTAATTCCAGATTTGGATCGAAAAATAAACTATTTCCGTAAAATCTGAGCTATTAAGGGTTTTTGACCGTAAACTCTAGTTTTTTGTAAGAAAATTATGGAAAATAGAATTCGTTTGCTCAAATGTGAAATTTAAGTCCAGTTTTGGATCAAAAATAAACTATTTCCGTAAAATCTGAGCTAATAAGAGCTTTTGACCGTAAACTCTAGTTTTTTGTAAGAAAATTATGGAAAATACAATTCTCTGGTTCAAATGTGAAACTTAAGTCCAGTTTTGGACTGAAAAATAAACTTTTTCCGTAAAATATGAGCTAACAAAGGTTTTTGACTGTAAAATCTTTTTTTTTGTAAGATAATCACGGAGTATACTAGTTTATGACTTTACTATGAGACCTGGAATTAATGCCGGGTCGAAAAATAAACTAGTCCTGAAGAATATGTGAGAGAGAGGGTTTTCGATATACCACTCTAGGTTTTTGTAAGGAAATTGTAGACAATAAGATCCATTTGCTCTTGGGTGAAACTTAAGTACAGTTTTTGATCGGAAAATAAACTATTTCTGTAGAGTCTGAACCAATAAAGGTTTTTGGCCGTAAACTCTAGTTTTTGTTTCCTTAAAATATGAGCTAATACAGGTTTTTGTCCGTAAACTCTAGTTTTTGTAAGAAAATTATGGAAAATACAATTCTCTGGTTCAAATGTGAAATTTAAGTCCAGTTTTGGATCAAAAAATAAACTATTTCCGTAAAATATGAGCTAATAAAGGTTTTTGTCCGTAAATCTAGTTTTTTGTAAGAAAATTATGGAAAATACAATTCTCTGGTTCAAATATGAAATTTAAGTCCAGTTTTGGATTAAAAAATAAACTTTTTCCGTGAAATCTGAGCTAATAAGGGTTTTTGACAGTAAACTCTAGTTTTTTTGTAAGAAAATTATGGAAAATACAATTCGCTGATTCAAATGTGAAACTTAGGTCCAGGTTTGGATCGAAAAATAAACTATTTTCGTAAAATCTGAGCTAATAAGGGTTTTTGACTGTAAACTCCAGTTTTTGTAACAAAATTATGGAAAATACAATTCGATGGGTCATAGGTAAAACTTAAGTCCAGTTATGGATCGAAAAATAAACTATTTCTGTAAAATCTGAACTAATAAAGGTTTTTGGCCATAAACTCTAGTTTTTGTGTTTCCTTAAAATATGAGCTAATAAAGGTTTTTGTCCGTAAACTCTAGTTTTTTGTAAGAAAATTATGAAAAATACAATTCTCTAGTTCAAATGTGAAATTTAAGTCGAGTTTTGGATAAAAAATAAACTATTTCCGTAAAATCTGAGCTAATAAGGGGTTTTTGTCCATAAACTCTAGTTTTGTAAAGAAATAATGGGAGCTATAATGCTCCCATATAGATGCGTATATTAGGCAGAGATATTGGTAAAAAAATTAATTATGACTATAAAATCGTCTATCCAGAGGGCTTTTGAATATGAACTTTAGTTTTTGTATTGCCATAATAGAAAATACAGTGATATTACTCATAAACAGGCTCAATATGCTTTTCGTCTTTGGTATTATTTGGTTCATTGACTGTTTGATCAATGGCAGTAACGTTTGTTGGTGCTTTGTTTTTCATCGATTCATCTTTATATTCCATAGTGATATTTTCTTCAAATACCCTTTTTATTTTTCTGGCAATTTCACTGTCTACTATTACATTGTTTTTACACAGTAAAGAGTTTTAGCACTAAGACAAGATATTGTTTACGACATTAGTAGAAGAGTAGGCCTTTCTTTTTTTTTATCTTCCGATTAATGCTAATATCTGAAAGCTGACGATTTGTTGTATCAGTAGATAATGTGTTACCTGCAACAGTAGCAAGGAGTTGTCCTCTATCATCAATGATTATTTTTATGTTGGCATTCTCTTTGAGTGCAATCATCTCTGGAGATATCAACCTCGCAAATCGACCAACATAAGAGTTGAATTTTTTCGGTACTCCAAAGAAATTTAATTCCTTACTGTAATGACAATGCATGCATACATTTCCAATAGTGCTACCACTTATACTTGTTTCATAGTTTAAATACTTCTCCTTGTCGGCATTCACTGCTACAATAACATTGTCATGTGAACACACTTTATTAAAATGCTCCATCTTCACTTTTTTTAAAGATATGACTAATGTGTTTATCGTTCCACTGCGTAAAAAATACTGATTTACATGCAATAGACTAGGTAGTGTCGATAACCGGCATAGAATACCAGTGGGAAAGCCAAATCGTGTCTCTGAGTAAGCATAGAGTACAATTGTTAGAGCCGTAAGCATATTTTGTCATTTTAAGATACGTACAAAAAAAAAAAGTTGAATAATTTCGAAGTTTAAAAAAAAAGTTTGTTTTTATGAAAAAAATATTGAATTAGAACCATCAGTCCTCATCATTAGGAGTATCCTAAACTGGACTTAAGTTTCACATTTGAATCAGAGAATTGTATTTTCCATAATTTTCTTACAAAAAACTAGAGTTTACGGTCAAAAACCCTTATTAGCTCAGATTTTACGGAAATAGTTTATTTTTTTTCCAAAACTGGACTTAAATTTCACATTTGAACCAGAAAATTGTATTTTCCATAATTTTCTTACAAAAAACTAGAGTTTATGGACAAAAACCTTTATTAGATCATATTTTCAGGAGACAAAAAAACTAGAGTATACTGCCAAAAACATGTATTAGGTCAGTTTATAAGGAAATAGTTTATTTTTCGATCAAAACTGTAATTGAGTTTCCCCTAAGAGTCAACGGAATGTATTTTCTATAATTTTCTTACAAAAAAAACTAGAGTTTACGATCAAAAACCCTTATTAGCTCAGATTTTACAGAAATAGTTTATATTTCGTTCCAAAATTGGACGTAGATTTCATATTAGAATGAGATAGCTGTATTTTCCGTAATTTTCTTACAAAAAACTATAGTTTACGGACAAAAACCTCTATAAGCTCATATTTTGCAGAAATAGTTTATTTTTTGATCCAAAACCCGCCTTAATATTTACAGTTGAACCGGAGAATTGTATTTTAGATAATTTTCTTACAAAAAAACTAGAGTTTACGGTCAAAACCCCTTATTATCTCAGATTTTACGGAAATAGTTTATTTTTTGATCCAATACTTGATTTAAATTTCACATTTGAATCAGAGAATTGTATTATCTATAATTTTCTTACAAAAACTAGAGTTTATGGACAAAAAACTTTATTAGCTCATATTTTAAGGAAACACAAAAACTAGAGTTTACTGCCAAAAACCTTTATTAAGTCAGAGTCTACGGATATAGTTTATTTTTCGATCCAAAACTGTAATTAAGTTTCACCTAAGAGTCAACGGAATGTTTTTCTATAATTTTCTTACAAAAAAACTGGAGTTTACGGTAAAAAACAGTTATTAGCTCAGATTTACGGAAATAGTATATTTTTGATCCAAAACTGGACTTAAGTTTCACATTTGAACCAGAGAATAGTATTTTCCATAATTTTCTTACAAAAAACTAGAGTTTACGGTCAAAAAACCCTTATTAGCTCAGATTTTACGGAAACATAAAAACTAGAGTTTGCGGCAAAAAACCTTTATTAGTTCAGATTCTACGGAAATAGTTTATTTTTCGATCCAAAACTGGACTTAAGTTTCACCAATGAGTCAACGAAATATATTTTCCATAATTTTCTTACAAAAAACTAGAGTTTATGGTCAAAAACCCTTATTAGCTCTGATTTTACGGTCAAAAACCCTTATAAGCTCAGATTTTGCAGAAATGGTTTATTTTTTGATCCAGAACAAGACCTAAATTGAATCATCGAAATGTATTTTCCATAAATTTCTTACAAAAAACTAGAGTTTACGGCCAAAAACTTTTATTAGTTAAGATTCTAAGAAAATAGTTTATTTTTTTATCCAGAAATAGACTTAAGTTTCACATTTGAACCAGAGAATTGTATTTTCGATAATTTTCTTACAAAAACTAGAGTTTTCGGACAAAAACCTTTATTAGCTCATATTATCAGGAAACAAAACAAATAGAGTATACGAACAAAAACATTTATTAGTTCAGAGTCTACATAAATATTTTATTTTTAGATCGAAAACTGGACTTAAGTTTCAAATTTGAGTAAAAGAAATGTATTTTCCATAATTTTCTTACAAAAAAATAGAGTTTACGGTCAAAAACCCTTATTAGCTCTGATTTTACGGAAATAGTTTATTTTTCGATCCAAAACTGGACTTAAGTTTCACATTTGAACCAGAGAATTGTATTTTCCATAATTTTCATACAAAAAACTAGAGTTTACGGTCGAAAACCATTATTAGCTCAGATTTACGGAAATAGTTTATTTTTTGATCCAAAACTGGACTTAAATTTCACATTTGAACCAGAGAATTGTATTTTCTAAAATTTTCTTACAAAAAACTAAAGTTTACGGTAAAAAAACCTTATTAGCTCAGATTTTACGGAAATAGTTTTATTTTTTGATCAATAACTGGACTTAGGTTTCATATTTGAATCGGATAATTGCATTTTTCGTAATTTTCTTACAAAAAACTAGAGTTTACGGTAAAAAACCCTTATTAGCTCAGATTTTACGGAGATAGTTTATTTTTTTATCCAAACCTGGACTTAAATTTCACATTTGAACCAGAGAACTGTATTTCCCATAATTTTCTTACAAAAACCTAGAGTTTACGGACAAAAACCTTTATTAGCTCATATTTTAAGGAAACACAAAAACTAGAGTTTACGGCCAAAAACCTTTATTAGTTCAGTTTCTACGGAAATAGTTTATTTTTCGATCCAAAACTGGACTTAAGTTTCACCTATGACCCAACGGAATGTATTTTCCATAATTTTCTTACAAAAAAACTAGAGTTTACGATCAAAACGATTTATTAGCACAGGTTCTTTGGAAATAGTTTATTTTTCGATCCAAAAAAATACTTAATTTTCACATTTAAATCAGAAAATTGTATTCATTGTAATTTTCTTACGAAAAACTAGAGTTTATGGTCAAAAACCCTTATTAGCTCAGATTTTACGGACAAAAACCTTTATTAGCTCATATTTTAAGGAAACACAAAAACTAGAGTTTACGGCCAATTATTAAAATTCTTTTCTTGCCATCTACATCTCTCTTAGTATCAACTCTTTAGTATACTATAATGTTAAACTCTATTTTAAAATTGACAACACTGTTCAAACATCAGAAACGAGCCAACATAGAGCTACGATCGCAATGAATGGTACTTGTTATAATAAAAAAAAATGGCAATTGCCAAAAAAAAGAAAGAAAAAACATGTTATGATGAAAGTGCCTCAAAACCAGTCTGCTTGCGTTACACATTCTCAACCATAGTTCCAAAACGTGTCTGTTCACTTTATAGGTAAAGGATTGGTTGCTTTTTGCAATGTGCACGTCAAACTGCACTGCCTCAAGCGTAGGTTTTCTTGTAGGTTTTCAATCTTATACACTATCATGATGAACGAAGTTGCTAAAGACATGTTTTTTTTTATCACTTTGTTTGGAAAGGTAGCAAGGAAGTATAGGTGTGAGAGGATACTCACTCTTTTTGAAAAGGTGTAGAGCATTAAGCAAATAGTATGGGAATTCCTATACGCACCTGCAAAGTATAAGGCCATGTGAGAGGGTACTCACTCTCTTTGAAAAGGTGTAGAACATCAAGCAAATAGCATGGCAATTCCTATACGTCTGTTAGAAGTATAAGGCCATGTGAAACTATACTCACTCTCTTTGAAAAGGTGTATAGCGTCCATAGAAATGTTTTCCTATAGCTTCAAGCAAATAGCATGGTAATTCCTATATGTCTGTTAGAAGTATAACTTACTACTCTACTCTTAATAAGGTGAGTCCTCCTTTACGAAACGAATTTGCTTCAATTAATCGAATCCGTAAATCACACGCCGTTGGAATACCAATGTTCGTTTATCTGGCCTGATTTATAGGAATTAGAGTTATAAGGAGTTACAAGTTATGATATAAGTAATAAGATATTCAAAAAAGAGTCAATAACAGAGTAAACTTCTCCTTGCAGGATGTTCAATCGGACACCAAACTTGTTCAATTAATCAGCTGGACTTTCATACAAAGTCGATATTGCAATAATTTTCAGCGTAAAAGATAATTCGACTGGATCAAAAACTTGAGCAGTGAAAAATGATTGAACAGCGTAATATGCTTTGGCTCCACCATTCGTTTTCAACTCACCATAATATCACTAACTTTCCTTTCACCTTTCAATGCTTTCGCAATTCCAATGTTTCGCAATTACAACAGAGCCACAATAATATCAATTTTATCAAGGAACGATTGAACAAAAAGGTGTACACATGTTTGGGTCTTAGGGAAGAGGGAGAAGGGTCGCCAAAATGCATTTTCTGGAGCTCTTTTCGTATTTTTTTAAGGTATTTTTCAGCCCATTTAGGAGGAGGGAGAAATAAAGATAAGATATTTATTTCAGAAAATGACTATCACAAGCCCCGAAGGGCCGAATTCGCATTTCGGAGTCATATAAAAAAAAATCGTAAAAATAGCACAACAAATAAAAAACTGGCTAAACAATGCCAAAAACAACAATATCAGAAAGGCAAAGCCATCCATTAGTCAAAAAAAGCGTCAAATGTAAGAAAGTTAAAAAGGTAAAAACTAATACAAAACCAAAAAAAAAGATTGAGATAAAAATAGCGTTAAAAAGGTTAAAAGAGAACATATAAGCAAGGGGGAGGGAACAAAAGAACCAAACCAACACAAACTCGGGTATCACCAGTAATATATATATAATAAAAAAAAAAAAAAAAAAAAAAAACTAGTGGTTAGTGGTTTATTTGATCAGTAGTGAAGAATTAGTGAAGAATTTGATCAGTAGTTTATTTGATCAGTAGTGAAGGGAGGGGGAAACAAAAGAACCAAACTGACACAAACTTGGGTATCACCAGTATATATATATATATATATATATATATATATATATATATATATATATATATATATATATATATATATATATATATATATATATATATATATATATATATATATATATATATATATATATATATATATATATATATATATATATATATGTATACTATATATATATATATATATATATATATATATATATATATATATATATATATATATATATATATATATATATATATATATATATATATATATATATATAAACTAGTGGTTTATTTGATCAGTAATGAAGGGGACAAAGGTTTTTCATACCTGAAGGTTTAACAACGGATGGGGGACAATATAGGGACGGGTTTATAAACAGTACGTTGCAGGCGGTGTCTGGATGGGGAGTGTCTTTTGAGGAAAATGTTTTCCGTGCGAGGGTTTATTTCCGTGCGAGGCTTTATATATGATATATATATATATATATATATATATATATATATATATATATATATATATATATATATATATATATATATATATATATATATATATATATATATATAAACTAGTGGTTTATTTGATCAGTAATGAAGGGGACAAAGGTTTTTCATACCTGAAGGTTAAACAACGGATGGGGGACAATATAGGGACGGGTTTATAAACAGTACGTTGCAGGTGGTGTCTGGATGGGGAGTGTCTTTTGGGGAAAATGTTTTCCGTGCGAGGCTTTATTACTGCATCTTTTGCAAAACGGAGGCACAGCGTTCCTCTCCTGTGAAAACATTTTCACAGGAGAGGAATCCCTTTTTCTACCACTATTCGCCTGTTCCAGGAAATGAAGGAGAATGAATTTTACTTATAACCCGCCATACAATGAAAGAAGAATAGGCGGAGTAAATGAACAAAAAGAAGAGAAAAAGAAATAAACTAACCAAAAACTTCATATAAACATATATAAAAAACACGACAAATCGAACATTCAGCAAATGGCATTGTAGATTAAGTATGTACATACACAATCAGAAAGACCACTTAGAGCTTTTACGCGAGCATAATCTTCGAGCTCGGGCAGCTATTGCGGTATTTTCCAGTTAAGTATTCCTGTGTAAAGAGGGAGTCGGAAGAAAAAATTTAGAAGTTGATCTAATCTTTAGTTTGTATTATATAGCCAATTCCACATTGGTGAAACATAACAAACAAATGATAAAATGGTAGTTGTATGATACATCCCCTGCAGCTCAAGTTGTTCAAGCATTGTAGTCCAGGACTTTTAGGGTTTGACCCGGACAAAATTGCAATATAAACGAAAATGGTACCAAAATGATCAGAAAAAAATTCTGTACAACATACTAAAAGTCCCCATAAATCCGAGTGGGGCGAGTACAGGGGAAAAGGGGGAAATTGGGGAAAATGCCGAACATGCCCAGAAAATAGTTCAAAGTGAGTTTTCTGGGGCTTTCCCATACGCTTATCACGAAACTTACATCTAAAATACACTATACAAACACAGAACTCGCCCCCACGGGGGCCCCAGGGGGAAGAGGGGAAAAAATATGGAATTACCGAGTAGGGGTAGAAAGCATTTTTAAATATGTTTTTTGGGGTCTTTTTATCGCCTGATCCTAAAAAGGAGATCTAAAATGAACTGAGGAACATGAGCTCCACCCTCAAGGGGGAACAGGGGGAAAGAGGGGAAGAAAAGGGACAATTGAAGTCAGGGGTAGAAATCAGTTTGAAATGTGTTTTCTGGGCTTTTCCTATCTGCTGATCACGAAACTGACAAATAAAATGAAGGAAAGAAAACGAGAACCATGAAAACCGAACAAAACTGGAGGAAATAACGAAAAAGGGGAAGGGAGGCCTGACTCCTGAGCCAGCTTCTAATGGCTAATAAGTGGGCCTATGTACAAAATAACTCGCTTAAGTATCAAACTTTTACTTTCTTGAATCACAGACATTTCTTAAAACCATTTGAATTACTAAACATAAAGAAAACAACCGCTTGGCAGTTATCACAGTATAAAACTTCAGCTATTATAGGTAAAATTTGTACTTTCGAAGGCAATATCGTTGAATAAAAAACTAAAAAAAGAACTTCAGTAACTATAGGTAAAATCTACACTTTTTAAGGCAGTAGAGTTGACTTGAAAAACACAGCATTGATGTCACTAGTCGAGCTCCTCGTCTTCGACAATCTCGTTGTCCCTGATCAAACAGTTGATACCCTGACATTCTCCGCACGCGAACGTACACGCTAATCCCTTTTTATTGCAGCTGCATCGCGAGTTCTTGCAGCCTGTCTTACAGTTGCATCTCACGACACTCAAAAGAGTCTGAGGTGCGGGCAACAAATTGGTCATCACAGGTGAGTATTTATGGTCTCTGAGGAGCCAACCCCAGTCAGCTGGGTCGAGGTCAGCTGGTTCCCCTTTCCAACGGGATACCTGGAGGTGCACTCGCTGGGAGTGGAATGAAGCTGCAGCTTCAGTTGGTAGAAGCCTTTCAGGCTTAACAAACACCGTAGTATTTGACGAAGAAATTTTTTCCAAGAAAATTCGATATCGCAGCTTAGTGATATTTTCGTTTGGTCGTGCTTTATACAAGCTGAGGAGAGGATAGTCCCCCGCTTTCACTATTTCATCTCAAGACGATGATTCATTCAGAAACACTTTTCATTTTTTTCTGAACACATTGCTCTTCTTCAAAAGAGGTCGCACAGCTTGCTTTCCAATTTCGAAAACTTGTGAGGTCGTGTTACATCCCAAGAGTGCATGCCCTACCAGAAGTAGCCTGGATACTTCTCCCATTTTTTTTTTTTAACTTCGTTGAGGCACCAGAACCGTGTTATCGCTTCTTTTGCGTTCGTTGACGATTCGAAGTAAAGTGTTTTTGCATTAGGCGGGAGGTGATACAAGAGCAGAATCAGAAGGTCTACTCTGTCTACAATTACCCAGCCCAGTCTTGATGCAACCTATACAACCTATTGCCCAAAATACTTGATAACTTCAATTCAAGTTATCAAGTGAATTGAAGTTATCAAGTATTTTGGGCAATAGGTAGCATAGGTTGCATCAAGACTGGGCTGGGTAATTGTAGACAGAGAAAAGCCAAGACAGAAAGTCCAAGTAATTGAGAGGCAAATATTTAAATGGCTGCACGGGTAAATTGCAGGAGTAAGTATGACTCTCTTATTGGACAAATACTATGCAGGGTAGTTTTTGGAAAGGCACGCCTGCCTAGAGTCTTAGGCACGCTGATCAAGAATTTAAAAAAGAGGCAAACAAGGCACACCCGCCTATGGTCTTAAGAAGATTGACCAAGAATTTAAAATTGACATAGAAGAAGAGTTGCCGATACGCAAAATTATGCTTGACTTAACAAAAAAATCTCGTCGTACCTTGATTTATCCTGCTACCATGTCACATGTGTAAGCATCCACGCAGACTGGGGACTATTGGATCCGCTAGATGTCATTCCGTCAGGATAGGTTTTGTCGTCGGCACTGGAACTCCGCGGTGACTAGTCTACCTTGCTTCTCTTACTGAATGTCGAATTAGAACAGGATTATGTTGACGAACCCACTCGCTTGTTGATAACGGCGAGGAATACGGAATAAAGTAATTTCAGTATCTTTCCGTATTTCTTTCTCGAGTTTTTTTTTGCCTTTTCCGAACCTATGGGGTAGCCGAACCTATATAGATCTCCTGTATTAACATTTGTAAACATTTCCACATGCTTTCTACCCCTACCCCGTATCGTTCCCTTTTCCACTCCCTCCCCCCCCCCATTTCCCCGTTTTATGTTAATCAATTTTTTTTATATCATTTTAGTTCTCAATTTCGTAATCACCAGATAGGAATACCCCAGAAAATATCTTTCAAACCGCTTTCTACCCCTCCCCTGTATTCTTCTCTTTTCTCCCCTCTTTCCCCTGTTCCCCCGTTTTCCGTAGTACTCTTTTTCTATACTGAATTTTAGATGTCAATTTGGTAATCAGCGTATGTGAAAACCTCAGAAAACTCACTTTAAACTATTTTCTGGGCATGTTCGGCAATTTTCCCAATTTCCCCCGCATTTCCCCCTTTTCCCCTGTTTTTTGGGTACTCGTCCCACTCGGATTTATGAGGACTTTTAGTATGTTGTACAGAATTTTTTTCTGATCATTTTGGTACCATTTTCGTTTATATTGCAATTTTGTCCGGGTTCGACACTTTTTTGAGCTAAAAGTCCTGGACTATTGACGCACTGTAAACCGATTTCTTTCGCTAGTTTCTTTCAATTTAGCGTGAGAAAATACAAAAAGAATTGAAATAATAGATGGGAAATATATAATTTGGGCTATATATTTGCACATTAGGGGGGTAGGGTAAAGTATTTGGACAGTGTTAAGTTAGAAAACAATTCTTACTTCATAATATCGGAAAAATTGTTGCTAACACATTTTGCATGCAGACCCACTGTACTTAACGCCCCTCCCCTCCACCACCTAATGTGCAAATATATAGCCCAAATTTGGGTACATGTATATAATACCCCTTACCTAATTTTCTTCATAAATGTTTCTCTGACGTTTAATCATAATGAAATATACCAAAGTAAGAATAAAATATACGACTTTAGAAACAAATTTTGGCTATATATTTGCACATTAGGGGGGGGGAGGGGTAAAGTATAGAGGATATGTTTCTCTGATACTCAATCCTAATGGAATATCAAAATATATGATGAAAATATAATATTGTAATAACCAGATTATGGAAACTACAGAGGTAGTTTACCTCCGACCCCCTAATGTACAAATATATAGCTCAAATTTGTTTGTAAAAAAAAAATATCAACAAAAAACTGGTTATACATAGGTTCTACTTAGATGAAGAATATTAGGCAGGGGGTATTTCATACAAACAAACGTATTTGTTTCCAAAGTATTATATTTTTAGCATACTTAAGTATATTTTATTAGGATTATAATCTAACTTCACTTCTTGAGCTGCAGGGGACACATCATACAAGCACCAGTAAAATAATTACTGAATAAGATGTGATAAAACTTTTCTCTTATAACGCTGTCAACTATCATTTTTCGACTATTTTTTACATTAAGTAAGATTTATTTAAATCTTACTATATTTTATTATTAGTTATTTTTTATATTAGTCAAATTTCTTATTAAGAATTTCTCTATTAGATTGAAAGTTTAGAAAAAATGATCCCACAATTATGAAGAAACTTAAAAAAAAAAGTTTAAGGTCTCGCCAAGGCCGTATCTAGGACTTTTTTCGGGGGAGGGGGGGGTGTTAAACAAAAAATAAAATAAAAAACACATACAAAATTTGTCTATATTCACTTTTGATACGTTTTACGAGACGAAAAAAGATTCGAGGGGGTCTTCAAACCCCTTACCCCCTCCCCCTGGATACGGCCTTGGTCTCGACAGATGTAATGCTTTCAAGCTGAATCCGACCGTATTTATTCAGTACAGGTATATTTTACGATTATTACTTAAATTAACGCTAATTTGAGTGTTTTAGACTTATTAAAGGTATTGTTTCAATAGACTTTAATATTTTTAATATAGGATTTGTGAAATTAGTTACTATAGATTCAAGCTCATGTAGTGTTACTTAAAATGCTACTTGGTGGCTTTGAAAAATAAATTTGCTTTGTTGCGCATCCAACACTACTAATACTGTAGTGAGTGCGTAATAATAAATGTGTATTTACCCACAGATTACAAAGATGAGGATTCGGAGAGAGATTTCGCATTAGCAATTAGTAAACTTAGCTCTTGTCTTCGTGATGTCCTTAAACTGAAAATCCCGTGTTTGATTGTAGGTGATTTTAATTGTGAATTAAATAGCAGGTTGTCTTCAGCTTCTATCCGTGCTTCTTTACTGTTAGGAATATTTGGTGATGATTTTAAAGTTCAACAGAAATCTGCTCAGTTTACTTACATTCAATCTTCCTCTTATACATCTAACCTTGACCATGTTGTGTCGTATAACCTTGATATACTTTGTGTTGAGGTGGTTTCTAAATTTCAAGTTTCAGATCACCTTCCTATTGCTTCTAGTTTTAAACGAGAAGCTTCTCAGATTCCAGTGCTACAAGCTCATATTGTTCACCGGCATAAGTGGTATACTTGTCGTGACTGAAAAAAAATTGACAAATCTCAGATCATTGAAACTTCAAATAGTATCCTCAACAAGATGCAGGTTCCATTTCATCTTTTGCAAAAGTCTCCCAATAAAGACATTAATGAAGTTAGATTTACTCTTGATATCTACTCCACAGAAATCTGCCATGCACTTTTGTGTGCTGAAAAAAGGGCAGTTCCTCTTAAAAAAAAATGCGTGTTGTTCCCCAAGTTCCCGGGTGGTCAGGAAATCTAGCGCTGTCTGAAGCTCGTGACCGTGCTAAATTTTGAATAGTCAATGAACTGATAAAAGTGTCAAAAAATGTTTTGCTAAGGAACTTGCCCTTCATCGATCTAAAATGCAGACGCTTTATTCCGAGAAGTTCAGGAATTCAACTGATCTACTGTGGAAGCTATTACCTCGTACTATCTCCTCCAATTTGCCAGACCCGAATGACATTCCTTTGTCCGAATGGATATCCCATTTTTCAAATGAATTTTCTGAGCCTGATCCTGTTTTAAAGTCACAATTTTGTGACGATCTCTGCAACTTCATTGATGAATCTTCTGACCTTGATTTTGCTGTTACTTGTGACGCTGTCATAAAAGCCATATCACAATTTGAAAAGAAAGCGTCTTGTGGGATAGATAAATTAAGTATTCTATAGATCATTATGGAAAGTTATCTACCGGTGCCTTGCCTCAGCCTTCACGTAAAAGGAATGTTCGTCGCAGGTACTGTTCCTTCCTCGTTTTGCCTCGATGATCTGACTCCGATTCCAAAAAAAGGAAAATCTGAGCTGTAATGTTCTTCTTTCCGTTCCATCACCGTCTCTAATACGATATGCGAACTTTTCGAACTCCTTTTTCTTGATGAGTAAAGACAGAAATGTTACGTTCCCCCATGTCACTTCGGTATTTAGGCTAATCTTGGCTGTTCTCGTGCTCTTACAGCAGTTTTTACTGCCCTCGCCGACGCTGAATCTTCGGGGAAAGTATGATCCTCGCCGGACATGACGTTAAACGTGCGTTCGATTCCTTAATTCATTCGTCCATGCTTCTTCATATGGCAAGGCGAGGCGTAAACCCATCCGTTGTCCGTGTTCTCAGGGATTTATATAGGAATCAATCTATATAAATTCATCAATCCCAATATAATTGCATTAATTCTCGTGTGAGGCCAAACTCTTCGAATGCCTCGAATATGCTTGTGATTCCTCAGTACCCCATTCTCGTTAAGAAAGGGACAAGACAGGGGGCTATCACTTCCCCAACCCTGTTCAATAATAGTGTCCTGGATGCTCAAGCAAAGTGTCTTCCTTTACGCATTCTTGGGAGAATCGATATGTCTCTTATTTGTTATGCTGATGACATCTTGAATCTCGGCCGTATAATTCAGCGCATTGAGTAGGATTTCAAAATCCTCAAAGATGAATATTCAAAAATCGGTCTGTTTTTTAATCCTGAGAAATCCGCAAGTTATCCTTTTCAATTGGCGAAATCCCTCTACTTCTCTACTAAATCTGGACGGTTGTCTTGTTAAACCCGTAGATCATATAACATACATTGGCCTTCCAATTGTCACATCTATCGGCCTCACACGTGCTTTGCTGATTTCGCACGTTAAGCGTAAAATTAGAATTTCTTAGGCTGGAATCGTAAAAAAGCAAACTAAGCTTCAACGGTTACCTTCTAGCGTCCATTTTCAACGCCACAACCCTTCCACATCTGCTTTACATTGCTCATTTCTGGAAATTCTTTACAGTTACACATAAAAAGCACCTACGATCAATCTTCTTCAGATTTGCTAAATATCTTTTACATTTGCCCCCTTGGACAAGAAACCGTAAAATTATTCATTTGTATAAGCTAGCTGACCCTAACATTTGCATTAATAAATCTCTATCCCGTTTTCAAAGTAAGTTTAATCATTCATGGTTACCAATTTGTTCACAATAGTTTGTTTGTATTAATGTAATGTACGATATATGTACCTTTTTTTGACGGGAAATAAATGAATAATAATAATAATAATATTAATATTGTATTAATCTCTCTCACGTTTTAAAAGAAACTTTTATCATCCTTTCGTTAGCATCATTGTTCGTATTAATGTAATGAAGAGTTTTTTTTGTCATGTATCTGAATTTTCAATGTGTGTTAGTGTCCTTCTTTTTCTTCTTTTTTTTCGTTTTGTTTTCTTTAGTGATTAATCTGTCTATTGTACTTTTTGTTCCTTTTTTTGACGGGCAATAAATGAATAATAATAATAATAATACTGACAACTTACTGCAGCACCAAGCCACGTGAGGCCGACAAAGCTATGCAACTCCTCCATCCCAATCTATTCAAAACATCCCTCTTTATACCCTCCAAAGAAGTTCCAATTTCCCTTAAATCCTTCCTTACAACCTCCTCCCATCCTATTCAGGGAAGAACTGCTTTTCATTTGGTCCTACACGGTTGGCCGAAAAGAACAATCTTTGGCAATCTATCATCTTTCATTGGTATAACGTGTCTTAGCCTTTCTATTATTTAGCCTTAGAAATGGGGATAGAACCATATTTTTCGTAGAGCTTAGTGTTTGAAATACGGTCAATCAGACGAGTACCAAAACAATCCGTCGACTTTTCCTTTGGAAAGTATCTAACAAATACTCCTCCGACTTTCGGACAAACCTCGTTACAAGACCATACTTTACCACTGTCATCACTGTAGCTTCCAGTATTCGAATCTTGGTGCGCAGACATATCTTCCTACTCTCCAAAACTTTTCCGACTGTGAAAACAAAAACCTTGGGCCTTGGCTATTCTACTTTTAACAATCTTACTTCACAACCGTCTTTACTAATAATACGACCTAGGTAAGTGAAACTGTCCGCATGATCAATCTTCTCGTCACTCATCGTCACCTCTTCACTTCCCTTATTCCCAGTCTTAGTGACTTAGTCTTCTTAACATTAATCTTCATACCTACTCTTGCACTCGTAACTCTCAAAATCTAGAAAAATTCATTCATTTTCCAAAAAAAAAAATATATCAAGGACGCTCAAATCCTCAGCGTAATCTAAGTCTAGAAGAGTTTTACTTTCCTATTTGACTCCATGCTCTCTCGTAGCCTTTACCGTGTTCCTTAAGAAAAAGTCCATCAAAACGATATAAATTGAGATAGAAGGCAACCCTGCTTAATTCCTGATTCAATGGGAATCCAGCTACTAACCTCAGTTGCTACATTAACCGCAGTAATGTTATTTTCGTACATAGCACTAATTACTTTGATATATTCATCTGTTATATCACACAAGGGTAGGACCTTCGCTAAAGCTCTTCTATCGGCTGAGCCAAGCGCTTCCTTTTGAGGACTGAAATTGAGGACTAAAGAGGTCTGAATACTCAGTCCCCTCTCAACTATTAATCTAAGAGTGTAAATTTAATAAACGCATCCTCTTTTCTTTCCTTAAAACATAGTTCTTCTCTTAAAACTTCATCTACAGCGTCTCTTAGTCCAAAAAGTATTACCATACTAAGTAATATCCTTCCTGCAGAAACCAGGCTAATGCCTCTATAATTACCAAACTCACTCTCATAACCTTTCTTTTAAAGGGTTTAATTAAAGTTTTCCTAAAATCGCATACGTACGCTTTTGAACGGCTGTAAGAAAAACACTACGTCTGTCCTGTCTATTAGTCACTAATTAATTTTAGTTTATTAGAATGAAGTCACCAACAAACGTCCCAAAAAAAATTCCTCAGTCCAAATCCTACAGACGAAACTACTCACTCCCTTCTTAGAATCTATAACTCTCACTCGTCAAGGTGATAATATAAATGCGTCACAAGCCTATAAGGAGTACTTGGTGTCTATAACAAGCCTATAATAAGTACAAAACTACTTGGTGCACAATCCTTTGGAATAGATTTCCCCAGATGGTTATTACCATTGTGTACCTTTGGGACCACAACTTGTGTTACACAACAACAAAAAATAATTTCCAAACTGACTTCTGTCAAGTAAACAATTAATGACATGAACGTAAAATTTCAAAATTTTCTTTTTCTCATATTCTTTTTATTCTGTTTTTCTGCTTCTCTGATTCATTTATTCGTATATGCTTTGTTTCCTTTCTTTGCATGTTTCTAGTATCTGCTATATTACCTTTCATATTTTTCATGTTTAGTTTCTGTACGTAGTCCGTATCTATTTAATTTTTCCTTTCAGAGTTTGTAGTTTCCTTAGTTTCCTTTGGGGCTGGGGTTCGAGTCCTGGTCTTGACAGTTTTTTGTTTTGGGACGGGGGTCAGTGGTGTGACTCTGTAAGCTCAACCAGAGTCGACCACGCTCTAAAGGGGTACCGGAAAAAATCAGGGGAAGGAACAAAAGAATGGTGTGCGGAAGCCCATGACGGCTGGTCCCCAGCCTCCATTGTACTTCCTGACTGAAGGGCCATGACACGGAGAACAGCTTGGCCTATAAAGTCTAGTGCCGATTTTTTTCTTCTTCTCTTCTTAATTCCAGCAAAACACACAGCAAAACTTACCTTTTAATAGAAGCAAGAGCACTGAGACCAGAAGGAGCAGGGGTGTTCCCAAAACTATGCATATGCTTGATGAAAATCCTTACACATCTAACCAAATCTATGCTCGGAATTGCCACATTTTCGAAATCCTGTGTAGGAGAAGTAAAATAAATTGGGTAGGCAGCTTAACTTATTGCTTTCCAAAAGCAACTGCATTCTTCGCTCAAGTATAATCACTTTATACAAAGGCTATAGTCAAGGGTGTATCCAGGATTTTGTTCGGGGGGGGGGGCACTTCGCTTCAAAATTTGTTTATGTGCTTTTTCGTTACATTTTTACGAATCGGGCAAAAGGTTTGAAAAAGGGGTTCAAACCCTGAACCCCCCCCCCTGGATACAGCCTTAGCTATAGTTAATCTTATTCTGGTTTGGCAATTGATGATACCGTATTTCAGAAAATGGCAGAAACAAATATCAGCCAAAATTAGGGTAATAGAGCCTAGGCAAGTTAACAAAGAGCCTTTCAATACGGATAAATATATATATATATATATATATATATATATATATATATATATATATATATATATATATATATATATATATATATATATATATATATATATATATATATATCAAATATGAAAGAGTTAAAATTTGAAAATCAATTTCGTTTATATTTCATTCTTCTTGAGAATTTCGCTACAAATTCTGAAATCAGATAATCTAATAACTTTATTTCCCGTTCAGCGCCTGAAAATACCTTTCAAAGGTTTCAATATGCGAAGGCAAGCATGAACCCAAATCCATATGTCTTAACAGCCTCAACAGAATTGGTTTTGTTTCGTAGTACAGATAGTCACAAAATTATTTGTCCCGTGCTGTTAAATTAAAAAGTTACTTATTTTGTTAAAAACAATGGATGCAACGAATACTCTAAGCGCAACAACTTTCAGGCGGACCAGCAGTAATTTTTTGCAGATCCAAGCTCAAACATACCCACAGTTTTTCCACTGTAAGTCTATGTGTGGCCACTGGGCAACTTTTATATTTTAAGGCAATTGCCCCTTGGCTGTATGGGTAACGCCATCTTTGGAGGTACGTTTAATGGGTATTTCAATTATCTTGAAATATATAGCTATCCGGAAATTTTTATGCAATTCCATAGGAGGTTGCGGGGGTGTCCAGGGATGACAAAAAAATGAAGTGCCAGTAATCGGAATATTATTGATATTTTACAGCAATAAAACTATTTATTATCCATGCATTATATATTATTTACAATTCATTATAATAACTTACAACTCAGAGCTATAAAGTTTTATTTACATTCAAACCATAACCAATTATATTGCTTTAAAAGCGTGCAATTGAATAAAAAAACATGTTTTTGCAAATAAAAGTAAAGAGCCAAATTAAAACTTCAAACGAACATAAATTATTCATATATGGCGAAGGCTACCCCATCCTTAGCCTCGCTCTTTATACTAAGTTTTTATAGTTCTACGACGAAAACATTTATGAGTGCAAAAAATCTACAACCGATTACGTTTTTAAACGTTTTATAATACGTTTAAAAACGATTGCGTTTTTATAATATATGCTTTTATTAACGACTGATTCCGTAATTTAGAGGGTGTGCAAGGCGTTCTTCAAAAACATCCTCAGGGTCAGATGTACATTTGGCCATATGGAGGTGATTCGAAATCGCTTTGAGTGGTTTGTGTTGAATGTGCCATCACATTTATTTTGTGGTTAACTCGCCCTGCTGCTTTGAAGCTAAGAATATAACGACTATTGATGGTTTGATCATCGCTTACATTAAATGAAGCTAAAGAGAAACATGGGTTTAAGTTTTGGATTCATTTTTGGAACTGTTTAGGGAGCGGGTGACGTCGCAAACGAAAGGCAAACAAATTCATTTGAAAAATGTGGTGGTGGCGATACAATTCAACCCTGCAAGCAGTAATATTTAAGTGAATCACCTTTACTTGCTATTCTTTTTTTCGGGGAAAAGGAAGGCTCCGTAGTAAATACATACAACGTTGCAGGGTCCCAATATTTGTAATTAACATTTGCGTAGTTTACACCATTTTAGCAGGTTAGTACAGAACTCTGTATCATAGCTCGTTGATGTCACACATTATTGCAACGGCGTTGTTCTTCTAATCGCAAATTTCGCTGCTCATTATTTTCGTTAGCGATTTGCTATGATGCTCGTTGTCGCGGGTATTCTAACCAAAGATTTCGTTGTGCATCATTTTCATTTGTTACTCGTTGTGATGCTCGTTATCCCGTGTCTTCAACCGCATTTTTTGTTGGGCTTCATTTTCGTTTACGATTCATTATGGTGCTCGTTGTCGCGTGTATTCTAACCAAAGATTTCGTTGTGCATCATTTTCATTTGTTACTCGTTGTGATGCTCGTTATCCCGTGTCTTCAACCGCATTTTTTGTTGGGCTTCATTTTCGTTTACGATTCATTATGGTGCTCGTTGTAGCATGTCTTCAAAGTATTCTTGGAATCGAGGTTCATTAAGTGTCTTAATAACGTCAAACCTTTTTTCTATGCCTTTTGCTTTAGCTGGTCATGTGACGTTGGATGGTCCAGGTTGTCGGACAAAAATTCCTTCACTTAAATTTTTATATTTACATTAAAATTGATTGTCCCGGAATTCTGTCCACCTGAATTCTGGACACTTGATTGTCCAGGCTGTTGTTCTCCCAACGAAGCATCATTTATTCCTAATTTGCATTTTTTTGACTCGTCCTCTAGGCATATTTCAAGTTTTAAAATCTTGATTTAACAGCATCCTATTTACATATATTTTACAATTTTTACTACCAACAATTTTTCTTTATGTTTTTTTTTGTTTTAGTTGTTTGGCACTCAAGTTTAATTCAGATATTTCTTTTTATTTTAGTAGATCGACGCTCTATAAATCTAATTCAGAACGATCGACAGAATTTTTGTTTCGCTTTCTCTTAAGTTATTTAGATTCATGCTAATTTATAATTGTTATAACTGCAAATCGCAGTGACGAATGAACCACTATTTTTGTAGCAATTTCGCATGATTTCGTGACGTCATTTATTCAAATGAACCCTCTCTCGATCTTATAGGATCAAAGGTTCGATACGATAGCACCCGGAAAAAAAAATGAGTTCACCTGAACCACCTCTTAGGGAAAGCTCGAAAGAAGGGCCTAAAGCGCTTTTTTTAGACTCAGGCAACCCCTCTTCATAAGGGAATCTATTGGTCAATAGCCTAATAGATAATTTGCAACTACGCAATACTTTATATCCATTAGTTTTATTGAATAAACATTCTGCAACAACGATTCACTTTTATGGACAGGATTTATGTTTAGCGAGACATGGTATACTGCACGCCAGCTGGGTCTCTGAAAATGGGAGGTTTTGTAGAAATTCCTAATTTTGATTTATAACATTTTTCCCCTGTTCGGGCCAAAATTGCAGTTTTACAGATCAAAATAATGGATGTAGCGATATTTTGCGAAAACAAAGTTTTTTGGGGGGAAATTAGATCACTTTTGTTACATAAAAGCCGCTCTAGATCTTCAGGTGTCCATTCAAATGAACCCTTTTTTTACAAACTACGAATATACGGATGATCACACGTGTGACCAGCCTTCTCTGAAAAGTATGGAGTTTCACGTTTTCCAATTTTGTTGTCCTTCTCTGGGAAGATAATAAATTCCGTAATGGGTTTAGGGTTCAAATACAGGATTTCATTGCATGGTTTCCATCAAGACTACACCTCTTTTTGGGAAAGTTCATTTCCTATTTCTAAAGTCAAGTAAAATTTCATGCGCTAATAGCTTTTGTTGAGCAACTTTAAATTTAAAACATTTTACGTATTTATAACGAGCATAAATAACCGATTTTGCTGTTGTATATACGTTAATCAAGGCTATTTTTTGACAGTTTTAGTTTCTGTTGACAGGTTTTTTTTGTACTTACATTATGTTCTACGAACTGTTTGATCCAATGTTCCCTTAAATTTAAGGGAGGCTAATATTCCTCCTTGAACCCCCCGATTTCAAATTCAAGTTTAGCATAACGGTCTTTGAGGCTGATAATCATCACCACCAATTATTTATAAAAGGGAGGGGGGTAAAAGGGAACTAGAACTTTTGATTTTCTTTCAAATAAGCCGTTTCCCGATCGTCTTAGACCGCTGTTTCGATATAATCACAGGTGCAAGAACAAAAAAAAGAAAAAAGGAAACAACAAAATAAATGATCAATTTTCTTGGAAAAAGAAATGCAAAATTTGAAATTTTTTAGATAGGGGTTTCAAATCTCTGCAATATGGTTCTCTGATAAGTTGAATTTAATTGTTTAATATTCATTAAGATTGCTTGACCTTTTGAGATTTTTTTTAACCTCTTTTCAAATCCGGCAAAATTTCCCAGGTTCAGAACTTTTCAATTCAATTAAATTCAAACTTTTTATTTCCTCCAAATACGAAGAGTAAAAATTAAAAAAAAAAAAAATTAACCGCTAATCAACAGGCCATGAAATTCTTTTAAACTATATAAAAACAAGTACGTAAAGGCCTTCAATTAAACTTACCACACAAATTAACACTTCATTCAATAAATAATAAATTAACACTTAAAATTAACACTTCACAAAGTAACACTTCATTGAATAATTAATAAAGAAAAAATTAAGCTTCGTGCGCAGCTTTATATAAATTATGAGAAAAAAGAGGTAATTTGGATAAAAATTTCTTTTGCTTTTTCTCCAAAACATTAACAGGGTTTTTTATTCTATATGTATTCATTAAAAAAGTATTTGATTCGGATTTAGAAAAGCGGCAAAAGAACTTAGCAAAATTAAAAAATGTGGTTTTTACATGCGCAATATTACTAATTCTAAAAAACGGGAGAAGCGATGAAAATACTAAAATCTGAGGCAAAGCGACTGTATTATATACCCGAGCCAGTGATATCCGAGGAAGAAGATCGCGAAGACAAATTACTGCCCCGAAACTAGACGCTATTCTACTTTTAACTGCTTTAGAAATAGAAGCACGGCATAGAGCTAAAGTTGGTCCATAAGGCACACCAAGATATAAAAAATATTCCGAAGGTTTTAAAGTACTATCATAAATACGAACAGAAATTTCTGAATTAACGAGATCATTAGCCTTAGGACCAAGAATTAAAAACTGACATTTTTCAGGGCGAAAACGATGTCAATGCTCACTAAAATCCTTTGCTACAAAATCTACAATTTGTTGAAGTAACTGAAGTGATCGACTCAAAAGGAGTAAATCATCTGCGTAAGCAATCCACGACAGAACATAAGCTTTACCATAAATAAAAGTCAACTGAATTTGATCAAATAGCCCCGAAACAGTAATATTGAAAATCGAAGGAGAAATAATGCTTCCTTGCCTCAGCTCCCTACATAACTTAACATTATAGTCACTAAACTGATTCTTCCACTTAATACAAATACGAGAGGAGCCATACCACTTTTTTAAAATCAAAACTTCTGGTAGTGGGACATTATTCTTCAGAAGCGCAGTCACAGCCCAAGAATGGATAATTGAATCATACGCCACCGCAAAATCTAACGGAAGTTTATAAACTCTACCCCATTACTTACAAAAGGATATTATTCTTGAAAAGAGGGTATGAGCAACATCCATGCTTAGCCCTTGCGGAACCCGATTTGATTCAGGCCTTGGTTACAAGACTTCAGATACTTTAATAAAACTAACTCAAAAACTTTGCTAATCTGGCACAAAACAGTAATCGGCCTGTAATCAGAACATCGATTCGTATTCCCTCCTTTTTTTGAAAGGGGTGAAATGGTAGCACGAGAAAAGCTAGTTGGAAGAACTCCAGAAGAAAGAATAGTAGTAAAAAGAGTAGAAAAAGAGTAGTAAAAAGAGTTAATATATTTCAAATCACCAAAAAAGCCAACTCTTTTGAGGTAACCTACATAATGTTATCAAATCTCGTCTTTTAAGAGTTCCTGTGACTATTAGCACAAGTTACTCCTTACATACAGTTCATTATCACAAACTCTTGATACACATATGAAGATAAGGCAAACCTGGGAAAAGCTGGTATCCATTATTTTATTACTGGGATCCTTTTTGACTTTGCAGTCTATCCACAAATCAACCACAGCATGGATAAAGGCTTCAGTGGCCCAGGCATCATTCTGCTGAACCTGTCCAATTGTGGGTGATGGCAAAGTTGTCAGGGATCCCAAAATGGATGTTTTGAATAGTGTGACCTTATAAATAGGAATGATTAATTAACATGGATAATGGTAAATGCAATTGAGTATGAATGAAGATAATAAAGAGTGGGGGGGATCACTCTGCTATTTTGTGTTTTTCATTATCAACCTTATGAAAGATTTCCCACAAATACATTCTTAAAGAACGATAGGTGCAAAGAATGATTCTTTGCACCATATTTTCCTTATTTTCTTACAGTCTCAAATTCGTAAATTATTTACATATTTTGATTTTTATGCGATGAATATAATTAAAAAACATGAGCTTAAAACCATCTTGAATTTGTGAATCTTTTTGTTTGTTCTGAAATTCAGCTTGGTATATCTTTTCCATTCATAATTGACTACTGAGTAAAAAAAAAAAAGAAAAGATACAAAAACAACTATGCTCGAACAATCTGGATAGGGCGCCAAGGCTTCCGCCCGCCGAATAGCATACTGGATTAGAATGGTATTACAGTAAAGAAAGAATTTACTATTTATAAAGACGATTTTTCTCACTGAACCTTATCTAATCTAATATCTAATCATCTTATCAAATAAAATCGTCCTATTGCCCCATTGCCCCTTCCATTTAATCTCTCCTTGTGACCACTTCCTGTCCCATTAGAGGGTGTCCTACTTCTTATTTGGCCCCTTATGAATTACAAATACCGCAAATTTTGGTAGCATAAGATTTTTCATCTGTAAAACCTGATTTCCACATGATATATATATATATATATATATATATATATATATATATATATATATATATATATATATATATATATATATATATATATATATATATATATATATATATATATATATATATATATATATATATATATATATATATATATATATATATATATATATATATATATATATATATATATATATATATATATATATATATAGATTATAGACCTGTAGATCATCCCATACTTTTTTTTCATTATAGCACTAGAAAGAAATAGGATCAACCCGAATGTTTCGTCCAGCTTACTGTTTGATATTCAATTGCTCAAACCAGTGTAAAACCATCCTTAGACAACACCACTGAAGAAAACCAAATGAATCTTTATCAACTTTTCACAGCAACCATATTTCAGAGCAGTGCTTGACAGATGCTATCACTATGGCTGTTCGTACCCTATTCCATCCTAAGACTTATTTCTTATTCTTTCAAACTTTTTTTTTCAATTAAAAAAAAATTATTGTATTCTAATTGGCTTAAAGAGCGAGGTATTGACTAGGGGGCGAACCAATCATTTGCTTAATAATTTCTGTTTGTTTTAAGTTTTGATGTTGCTCCTTACTTTCAGTTGAAAAACTTGTTTATTTTTATTTAATTTCTGATCGTTTTTTTTTTAAATTATGCTGGGAAATCCGGCGCCCCCTTCATAGCAATGTCCCTTCCCCCATGGAAAAATCCTCCAACGTAACTCCCCCAACTACCAGGAAAAATCCCCCTTGAAAACTTCTGTATACTTCCCAATACTATATGTAAACATTGGGTAAAGTTCATAACTTTAAGCCCTCCCCCGGGGACTTTGGGTGATTCAGTCATCCTAAAAGACATATTTATTATATCTTCGACCATTCTGAACAAAATGACTATCTCAAAATTTTTATCGGCTGTCTGTAGAAAAATAATGAGCGTGGGATGGGGCCTAGTTGCCCTCCATTTTTTTTGGTCACTTAAAAGGGGCACTAGAACTTTTAATTTCCCTTTAAATGAGCCCTCCTACGATATTCTAGGACCACCGGGTTGATGCGATTACCCCTGAAAAAAAAGAAAAAAAAAGTATCCGTTCTGGCAAAAAAATACAAAATTCCACATTTTTGCAGACAGGAGCTTGAAACCTCTACAGTAGGGTTCTCTGATACGCTGAATCTGATGGTGTGATTTTCATTAAGGTTATATAGCTTGTAGGGGGCCTTTCCTCCTTTTTTCGAAAATCAGCCAAATTTTCTCAGGCACGTAACTTTTGATGGGTAGGACTAAACTTGATGAAACTTATTTATTTGAAATCAGTATTAAAATCTGATTCTCTTGACGTCTCTATTGGTGTCAAAATCCCGTTTTATAGAGTTTCGGTTACTATTGAGCCGGGTCGCTCCTTACTTACAGTTCGTTACCTCGAACTGTTTGATAGTAGGTATAAACAGGGACAGAATTTAAGATTCGAATTTGAGCACCAAACCACACCCACAACTAGTTTTTTTTTTTTTACTGTATCAATATTATTTTGACATTTAGTTACCGTTTCACTTTCTATCATCGACTAGAAAAGGTAATAGGTTAGATTTAGATCGTAATCCAGTGCAAATTATTCACTCACTAAAATTCGTTATTTCTGCTTCAGTCCCTTCTACTAGAGCAGGAATTGGCTCTTGAAAGAAAGGTTGAAGTGAAAATACCGGTCTAGGATATAAGAAGCAACGTCGTAAGTTGTTTTTCTTTTATTTAGGATGATTACGATCACCCTAGGGAGGAGTTCTACATCGTACCGTTAAATATTCCAAAGCCAACTATAAGAAGGTTGTACGTCAGTCTAAACACAGGCAAGTTTATAATTTGTCTAGAGGTATTCACCATAATCCTCAGTTGCTTTGGAGATATGTTTCTAAATTAGCTTTTCTACTGTCGTCAAAGCCTAACTTCCAAATTAATCGAACACTTGACAATTTTATTCCATGCTTTTATCACTGAACAATATGCACGCCACATCTTATATGGGGGGGGGGGTAGTTACTTGTGTTCCAAAAAAGAATAAGGACTCAAAATTACGTGACTCAAATCGCCCACTCACAGTATGCACAGTTAAGGGTAAACTGTTTGAAAAGATTCTTTACCACACACTGAATCCGTATTGTGATAACGGTGACAATCAGTTCGGTTTTTGTGAAGGACTTGGTGTCAAAGATACACACGCTGGTTATTTATCTCTCCTTGATGGCTAAGAATGAGCAATTAACGAGCAGTAATTCAGACTAACTGCTCCTCCTCAATTTCTCGGCATCTCAATACTATATCTTACTTTTATAACATCTATCAGCATCTGTCTCATACTCAGCAATTTTATGCATCTCCTTGTTTATACTTGCTTATGCTTGTTTATACCTTGTTTATACATCTTCCATTTTACATCTCTTTGTTTATACTTTAATGCCTTCTCTATGCCCCTTAATTCCCTGTCATGCTCATAAGATCTATCATTAAGAAAATTCTTATACAAAACATGTATCTTGAGAACAACTTCAACACCAAAACATCCACCTTTACCATGTTTTTTACTTCAGTTTTTGCAACTGGGTGCCTTAAAACAAACTATCTCTGTTTATACCTTTTTTTTGGATACTTTTGTGAAACTTTTTCATACATTTTTGTGCATAGAAAACTGTTAATCAGTAGCAAATAAACAATTATAGTCAAAATATGGTACAATTATAGTTGGATAATTTTTGTAGCTAAAAAGTCGGAAGTGATGATGCTGATACAGGCCCGCATGCAAGAATTTACTCAAAGGGAGAAGGGCTTGAAACAAAAATACAAAATGGTGATTTATGAGAAGAGTATAAGAAATTACTCAAAGAAATCAAAACTCACCTTTCTAGAAGGAGTTACAGTAGGGCTAGAAGGTGTTGTGGGAGGATTCCACGAGTGACCTGCATATTGAGGCACAGGAACTACGCCAGAAATTGGAACAAAAGCACTTAAGTACTCTTCAAGTAATGTGCTATAGATGCTATCAACTGCAACTTGTGATGACATTCCTCTAGCATATGGAGTGTGAATCAGATGATGCACAAATGAAAATATGAAGAATTCAACAGGGTCTATAAGAAAAAGCAATTATTTAGCATATACATAACTACAATTGAGTTTGATCCTCTCAAACGTGCTTTTAGGTCACTTTATTCCTTAAATGACGGAATTTCTGTAAATTGAAATCCATTACTTCACAGGAATTATGCATAGTCATGTATAAGTAAGATTTGGCCCCCCTAAGGACGGCAAGAAGGGCAATTTCATTAATACAAGCACTAATCAACTGAGCTAACATGTTTATAGGCAAGAAATGCATCCCAAAAAAGTTAAAAAGATCGGCTACAATGTATAGGAGCCGATATACTGCCCCTGTAGAATTTTTTTTTCGTAGCAAATTGGCAGCACCTGCATCAAATCAAAGTTTCACTCAATACCACTTTTTTTTTAGAGAAACAAATACATTGACCAACATTAGACCACATCGTATAGCTACCCCCTCAACTGGTGGAGCTAGAAGAAAATAATAAAGGTGGATACAACAAGTAAAGTCATAAAATGAGATTATGAAGTAGCCTAGAAATGTTTGAGGATTTTACTAAAACTCATTTTTGAATTAAAGTCATCGAGTCCCCGAGATCTTTAAGGCAGGAGAAAAAATTTAAATAATCATACCTAGAAAGAGCAAGGGGGGTATGTAAGTACATGAAAAAAAAATACTAAATAAATTTAAAATCATGCAAGAGAACAGAAACGAATCATGATTTTAGCAGATA
This sequence comes from Artemia sp. Qi Xiang Cuo, assembly GCF_049724085.1. Classification (NCBI taxonomy): domain Eukaryota; kingdom Metazoa; phylum Arthropoda; class Branchiopoda; order Anostraca; family Artemiidae; genus Artemia; species Artemia sp. Qi Xiang Cuo. The sequence goes on from NC_142796.1 coordinate 63,035,219, forward strand.
GAGAGAGGGGACAAGTATTCTTGTAGATGTCAGATGCGAATTTTAATTTTGAATAAAATTTAATGACTGACGTTATATTCATTCATTCCCTGGCGTATTACCTATTAGAGATTCACTTCAAGCGTTGCGAGCCATTTTCATCTGAGATGCTTAGCAATCTCAGATGAAAAAAAACATCTTTAAGCCATAATCTTTTTGTGCTTGTACATCACCAACCTTTGAGCAGTTCAGTGCTATATATTCTGGATTATTTTTTCGCTATTATGTCAAAACCTCTGAAACAAGATATTTATTTTTAAAAATCACTAACACAACCCCACAAAGGGCCGAATTCGGCGTTCGCAGTCGACAAATCATATGATTACACGAAAACTGGCAAAAATACAAAAACAACAACGAAACATCAGAATGAATATACATTTGTGAGTCAATAATTTAACTCTAAAAAGTCAATCAAAAGTTAAAAAGATAAAGTGGTCGAACTAAACTTAAACAAATACAAGTCAGAAAAAATATAAAAAGAGACATTAAAAAAAGGGGGGGTCAAAAGAAGTGAATAAATACAAAGACAGAACGAGGTATAAATATGTATATAGAAATTAAAAGGGACACTAAAAAAGTGTCAATAATTTAACTGCATAAAGTCAATAAAAGTTAAGAAGATAAAAACTGGTCAAAAAAGGGGAGGGGGACAAAAATAAGTGAATAAACACAAAAAAAGAGAACGAAATATAAATGTATACAGAAATTAAAAGTGACACTAAAAAAGAGTGGGGGGGGGGGTAAACAAGCAAATAAGTGAAAGAACCTGGGCAGCATCATCCAATAAAAAAAAAGAAGAAAAGGGAGAAAATAGTGGGATATTTTATTCATTTTTTTGTGATGAAGGGGACAAAAGTTCTTTCATATCTGAAAGTAACGAGCGAATGGGGGACAAAATAGGGCTGGGCTCAGAAACAGCACGAGGCGGCCGTAATCTGGATGGGGAGTGACGTTTGGGGAAAATACTTGCCGTATGAGGGATTGTTATTGCATTTTTTACAAAACGGAGGCACAACGAAACCCTCCTGTGCTCAAGGGTTTCCAAACTAGCTTTTCTTAGGAACGGAGAGTATGGCACCTTGCCTTCTTTGAAAATTATTCGCAAGGCTCTTTTTTGGATTGATTCAATATTTCCGATTCTTCGCGAGAGATACCCGGGGGCCAAACTGGACAAGCATATTCGAGATGCGGGCGGGCAAAAGACGTGTAAGTCCTTAAGGAATGGGAAGGGGGGAGGCTAAGTTTATTTAGGAGCTTAATGTGGATCTTTAACGTGAATGTCTCACTTTAAATTTGAAGAAGCTGTAACGCCAAGTAATTTTAAGGAGGACACAGAAATTTGCGGAGGGATAGGATTAAGAAATCGGGGTAAGGGTTAGAGAAAACAAATCGGCATTATCATGGACTTAGAGGGGTTTACTGTCATGTCTAAGTCCAAGGCCTCGTCTCCAATTTCATTGAGGATACTCATAGGGTCACTTATTAAATTTCTGAAGTAAGTTTCAACAACAGTTAAGTCATCAGCAAATTTCCATCGGTCCGGAAATTTCTTTGCGACGCTGTTAATTATGACTGAAAAAAGGAGGGGACCTAGGAGAGTACCTTGGGGTATCAAAACCAGGCTTTCCGTTTATCTTTTTCAAAGTGGCTATGAAACCCTGTTTCCAAATTGTTTGAATTCACCCAGACTCGGTAATCTCGTTAAACAGGACAGACAAGGGCTTAGAAAGGAAGTCACTGAAGGCACTAATAAGAGGGAAAGGGATATCTAAAGAACAGACATTTGATTTTCTTAGCTTTTCAATTCTTTTTTCTATCTCAGGCGGGGAAATAGTGGGAAAAGAAGGGGAAAGGGCTCCTGTTTCTAATTGGTCAGACAATGCTAGAAGGCTCTGGACAATGGAAGCGAGGAATTTATTTAGATAATTGGCAGTAACATCAGGGTACTCGGGTGGATTGAAGTTAAGCTGCTCAAGCCTCCTGCCACATAGCTTTTTAACCTCGGAATACCAATTTTTTGGTAGATTAGTGAACACGTCTTCGACCGTATTTTTGTAGTACGATCGAGCCAATTGACGAATTTCTCTTTTAATTGATTTTCTTAGTTTATTGGCTTCATCCAGTTTACCGTTTTTGAAAAGCTTCAATTTGGTTTTGGTTAATGAAGTGTTTATCACTGGAGCACCTTTTAAATCTTTTTTTCTGCAAAAAAAATTTGATATCTATAAATTAGCTTTTTGTGGAGGGTAGCCATTCTCTCATCAAGCTTTTTTAAACTACAAATATCAGACCGATGTTCAGTGTTCAGCCACATACCAAAAGAAAGAAGACCATAATTTTTGAGAGGGTGGTAAGCGCCATAAGTTATTGAAAAAGAATGCTTAAAATTTGAAGAGGGAGATAAAACAATGAAACTCGCATGTCCAGAGTGTAGACTTCGTGGTGTTCGTGGAACGGTTCAGTGCAATTGGTGCCAACAGTGGTTGCATTCCAAGTATACAGGCATATCTATTGAGGAGGGGAAACAATGTGGTGAGTGGTTATGTTTAAACTGTCAGTCGCCCCTTTCTCTGAATGGTCCTGAACCACCTATATCCCCACGTTCTCTACCCCCTTGACTCAAAACGAGCAGAAATTAGCATGGGTAGGGCTGACACCCCCCCCCCACAGTGGCGGATCGAGGATAGGCCAAAGGGAAGGGAGCTAGGTGTTGGGGGGAGGGGGGGTGTATGAAAGCACCAGGGGTATGGGGGGTATGAAATACCCCCCATCGAGGGGGAAGGTCCGGGAAAATTTCTCAAATTTAAATGTAAAATGACACATTTTTAGGCCTTTTTAATTCTTTATTAACCAGAGTTTAGAGGCAAAAAATACGGTTTGAATTAAGAATATTGACTAAAAAATTAAATAATTTTGAAGCCATTAAAGTGTTTTTGCATTAACATATCACATCTGCATATCTAGCCCTTTGACCATAAGAATTTGAACGTTGAAAGCTATTACCTTTTTATTTCAAGTATGGAAATACTTTTAGTGCTTATATTACTATTTTTTCAAATGATTAAGTTTTTAAAATAAACCCATATGTACATTTTTAGTTATTCTACCTTTATAATAAGGTTCTATAATGCATTACTTATTATTCCTTATTTTAAAAGGTGTAAAGCAGAAGTATTGTATAAGTTTTAGCTGGGTTACTCTTATCCTGAACTTAAAGGGTAACAGTTCAAAACAAAAAATAAGTTGACTATTTAAAAGGGCAGTAATAATATTTAAAAAAAAGTATTCAAAAGAAATTTTGATGTTAAAACTTTTTTTGATAGTGCAATGCTATGAATAAGTCATTCGAAGGCCCAATTTGACAAACACATTTGTCTTTTGTTTTTAACTGACTAAAATGATGTAAGACTTTATCTACATCGATATTCCTTTCCTTATGAATATGAGCCAGTGCAATCCCGTTCAATTCGTCTTCTGTCATGGTTGACCTGAGATAACTTTTTACTCTTCACTGTGAAGAAAAACTCCGCTCGGTCCAGGCAGTTGTGACCGGTAACGTAGCGAATATCTGCAACAAAATTGCTAAGTTTGAATAGAAATCTCTATTAAACTTTGACAAAGCAATTTCACAACTTTGTGGAAGATTCTTGGAGATTGCAAGATTATTTCTTCTCCTAATTGCAATGCTATGGCTTTTGAATATGCAAATACTTTCTTGAAGTCAATGTCTACTTCCGTTCTCATTTGTTTGAGTTTGCTTAGTATTCACATTATATAACCTTTTGCAGTTGATAGGTCTTGTTTGGTGTCTTGGAGAAACTTACTCAGTTTTACAGTATGAGCTAAGCAATAAACAGCTGCGTTTAAACTTACGATAAAGTCACTTCTTCTTAATGCGTCTCTAAAGGCAACTGCTTTAGATGTCGTTACTAAGTCTTTATGTGATTCCATATGATCCAGTAATTCAGACACAGAACGAATAAGCTCATTAAAATAATAAGGCTGTGATGGCGTTCAACCCATCTCGTCAGGCATAAGGACTTCAATTTCCTTTTCTGGGGTTCTTCAAGAGGAGAATTCGTAATTCTCCTGTAACATATTATATTCTCTAACGAAGACATTCGTTTCGCTGATCCTTTGACGAAACTCAAAACAGACAATACTGTTCCCGTCATATTCCTTATAGATTGAACACTGCAACTTTTTGTTATAGCCTGCTCAAGTTCAACTGATGGCTGAAACAATGAGTATAAAAAGCCAAAGGCTATTCAGTAAGCAACAAGGCTTTAGCCCCATTAAATTTTCCAGACATATTTGAACCTCCATCAAATCCTTGTCCCCTTAGGTTTGTCAAATTTAATCCCAGCAAATTCAATGTGTTAACAGTAGCAGTTTTTATTTCAACTCAGGTTGTTCCCTGCATTTCAGCAAACCCAGCAAAATCTTCTTTGAGGGATGAGGTCTTAAGATCTACGTAACGAAGGCACATGCTCATTTGGTCTTCAGTCCTGATATCTGTTGTCTCGTCACATAGGATAGAGTAGAATTTAGAATTCTTAGCATCATCAAGTATGTCCTTACGAATTACCTCCCCAATGGATTCAATTATTTCATTTTGAATCGTTTTACTTATCATAGAACAAGTTTCTCCAGCATTTTCCAAGTGACATTTTAAATATACGTCACCTGAGTCTAATCTCAACCCTAAAAGGCTTCGAAAGATTCCTTGCTAGCAATCCTTCTCGTTGAAATTCATAGTTTATCTAACCACCGTCTCGATGTCCTCTTGATGCAAGATTATTTCTAGCACAAAATATTACCGTTTTTGTGAATAGGGCGTAGGCGATGTTTGTTAGCATCAATGACGGCTTGCTTACTCTTATCCAACGAAACAACTACAGTTGTCTTATCCTCGGACTCCATCAGCTTCACAAATTCTGACGCCTTTTGAACTGCATATTTGTGATAATCTCTTTCCTGGTGGTTTCGAAAATCCTCTAAAGCCTTCTTGTATTTCGTCAGTAGTTGATTCACAAACTTGTATAGATCCTAAAAAAAGAAAAAAGACATAATTATTGATGGTTTTATTTTGCTACTGTAACTATTTTATCCTTTTTATCAACTAAAAGAACTTGTTTCGAACTCTGTTTTTTATGGATTTAGATTAAATAACATAAATGAAATTATTTTATACTAGCAGTTACCCACAACTTCGCTCATAATAAGAATTAGAAAGAAAATGAAATTATGATTTTATATAATACATAATAATAAAAAAGAAATAAAGAAAAATCAAGTTATGAAACAGCTGTGACAACGTATCCCTACGTGAAGCTAACTACCACCTGTTTGGAACATTGAAAATGTTAAAACAAATCATCCATTTGAATTATAAGGAAAAAAACTTCTAAAGGTGAATTTTAACAATCTAAATAGCAAAGGACCCGTCCAAGGTATCTATTATTCCCAGATAAGAAGTATCATCCATATCTTTGCACTCGTTATACAATTGGATAGTCGACAAAGAAACACTAATTTTTTTGTTTACAAACAATCTACGATTTTATTTATATAAATTCAATAAAGATTGCCTACACGCCCCTAATTTCAAAAAGCCCAGAAAATTATCATCAGCCTCCCCCACCCCCCAACAAATCTTAAACTGAACAAAGGTAATGAAAACTCTTAACAAAGCATATGTTAAAAGCTAGCAGACCACTAGAGTATACCTGACTGCCCAAACCAGCACCAGTTAGGCCAAATAAAACACAGTATTTGCAGAAGGAATCATATTTTTTTTTTTGCTATATGCAAGCCAGTTAAATGAATTGAGCCACTCGTATCTGAATTTCCTTGACTGTTTTCCCTCCAAATTTACAGGAAAGCAATAGTCAGAAGATAGTTTCCAGGTTTCTTTTAACAATTTGTAAGTTTCACTTTCATTTAATACTTTTCCGACTGCATTTGCTATATCATAAATGGGATATTTATCTTCAATGTTGTCCTGAAAAATTACCTGCCAAACAAACTTCAATAGCACAATAACCTTAAACCCATATGCAACCTCGCTACAAGCATACAAACACTTAATTTGAATAACAAGGGATTAAGAAAACTTAGAAAATTAACTTAAGAAGGGCTGATCCATTCAGTTAATGAACAGGACAAAAAATGATAATTTCTTAAACCAATTTGGCCTGACATAACATAAAGACAGAAAAACGAGCAAAAATGGGGCTTTTAAAGGCCAAATGAAAATACTGACAAAACACAACAAAGCGAATATTTCGAGGGGACAAACGCCTCTCTTCTTCAGCACGAAACACAAAAATACAATCAATGAGAGTACCAAAGAAAAAAAACAACAAAATAAAACGCGGAAAGTCAATGTGAATGTGGAAAAACCAATAAAAAAAAAAAATTAAAAGATGAATGAAATTCAATAAAAGCCAAAAATTATAAGAATTAAAACCAAATACCTAACAACCATGAAAGTGGGTTATTCACCAATATCTCCAATTTGCAAAAAATCCAAAAATTTGAACCACTGTCAACAAATAACTGAGAAATAAAGAAAAAAATCACTCAAACCAAAACAAACCAGCAATTGAATGAGTTGGAGAGCTATGTCATCTGATTCCTGATTTTAATAATTGCATTCCTTGCAGGCACTCTTTGAGACTTAAGGGGTTGTTGATGTGTCTGATTAAGTGATTGGGAAAATGGTATAAGGTTTATATCTGGGACTACTAAAGTATCAACTTCTCTTTTGAGAAAACTGAACACATTCACATTGACTTTTTGCGTTTTATTTTGTTGAGTTTTTTTTTTTTTTTTGCACTCTAATTGATTGTATTTGTTTGTTTTGTGCTGAAGAAGAGAGGCGTTTGTCTCCTCAAAATATTCACTTTGTTGTGTTTTGTCAGTATTTTCATTTGGCCTTTAAAAACCCCATTTTTGCTTGTTTTTCTTTATTTATGTTATGACAAAAAATAATGAAAAACGAATAGGGCCAGACTCTGCTGACGTATGGGAGGGAGGTTGAATTGAAGGGGAGGGGGTACCCAATAACATAAACAAAGAGCCCTCAAATCACAGAATCATGCCAACAATCATCATATACAAGTTAAAACCTAAATAATGTAGGACCTATTCAAGCAAGAAATGGCACTATCAAACTTTACTTGCATCAAAATTAATTTTATAACATTAAATTGTGAATGTTTCCGACATTGCTTAAAGTAAGAAGTATTCATTAAAATTACTTACGTTTGATTTCAAAGGTCAGTCAGATTGAACAGAAGTGCTTGTTGATGGTTCATCCGTTTTTGCCTCAACACTAGGCTAATCATAACATCTTTGTCATGCTCTTCAACTTTTGTTGTTTATTAACATGAGAAAAATAACTTAGTCAACTTTTTCATCATTCAAAATTCACAAATGCATGATCACTGACAGAGGGAGTACTGGACACAAAATGAAGCACTAGCACACTAGCACTGCTGCTAGAGGAGTGAGAGGTGCAGGTGAATGACCTTGGCTAGCCAGACAGTCCATGACCTTGGTCAGATGCACAGATTCCTCTGATGTTTGGCAGCTGCACAAAACAAATTACCCATTTTTTCTAGTATAAATTGGATACCCAAGAGGGGGGGCGATAGCCCCCTATCCCCTCTCTGGATCCACCACTGAGCCCCATGTCTTCAATACCGGAAAATAATTTGCAATTTACAGAAAAAAAATACATTTTAAATGTTTTAACTTTAATAAATCAAAAATTATTAAGACTTTAAGGAATTTATAGGAATGAATACATATTTTTTCATTAAAGTGCAATTATGTTCTGGTCTTGAGAAGGCATGATGTTAATTTCTGCTTGTTTTGAGTTTGACTATTGTAATTTTTGTTTGTTTTGTGTTTTATTTGTTTATTGATGGTGGTTTGTGGTTGTTTTATGCTTGGTAGATTATTTGATTTTATTTCTACTCATTTTTGCTTTAATGGAGTTCTTTACTTTTCTTTGAAAAAAAATAAAAGTCTTTTTTTTAAATCAATTTCTGTTTGTTTTTATTGACATAGTCTTTTTCATTGTAAAAGAAAATAAAATTTTTAATATTTTTGTTTTTTTTTTCTGTAATAATCCATAGTTTAGTATGCTATTTCTATGTTGGAGAAACTTTTTCAAGATTTTTAACAGCATGCACCCTTTTGAAAATCTTGACATAAATAGTATTGTTTAATTTAGTTACTTAAATATTGCCTTTCAGCCAGTTGAATATTCCACTCATGACCCCCCAGGCGTTTCCTCTTGATACGGTAAGCCGTCCCAAGAATATTGATGATATGCCCGTATCAGCAATCTGTATGCACATAGTATGTTTAAATTAATTCAACTTTCCCCTAAATTTCCCCAGATGTTTATTTCAACACACTTAGCCTTGGTAGTACTTGCTACAGTACTTGCAGCAGTAGTTTTAGTGGTAATAGGGGTAGTAGTAGTAGTAGTGGTGGTAGTTGTAGTGGCATGCAAATATTGCCTTTTGGTTAATTGATCATCTCCCTTATTGTTTCCTAAAAGTTCCAATTAATATACTAAGTCATTACTGAGCTATGCCCTTTTGAAAACCTGTATACAACTAAAGTATTTTGATTTAGTTCAATACTCCCCTCAATATTCTCTGAAAGCCTCACCTAAATGTCCTTTGTTTTTTTGGAAAGTAAAGGTATACATACCTTTCTGAATAATATATACAAAATGTAAACAATGAACAAATTACCCAACTTACAGCCCTTACTCTGAGGGCTGTAGGAGATTTGACCCCCCCCCCCAAAGGCACAATTACTTGACCTTTCAACAATGCTGAAGGAAATAGAAGTCTCAAGATTTTGATTCAATGTCTGTTTTGGGAAATGATGGGCATGAATAAAACATTCAACATTATTTCTTGATATGTTCACTATGCCCAAGGGCTGTCCTCAGCAAAAGAAATGAAGAAATAACAAATATAAAAGAAACTTACATTAAAATTCAATCATAAAAACTAAAAAAAAAAAATCAAAACAGCCCTAGCATCATTGCTTCAAGGAAGTTTGAGTCCTGGTTGAACTTTCTAGAGGTAATGATGCTAGGCCTGTTTTGAAAAAAAAATTGTTTTTTTGTTTTTACAATTGAATTTTAATATGAGTTTCTTTTATATTGGTTTTTCCTTCATTTGTTTTGCTGGGGACAGCCCTTGGATATAGGGTTGAAGTTTCATTTAGCATCACATTCCACTGTCTTATATAAAAAATGTCCCTATTGTTCTACTTATTGCTATTGTTCTATGATGGAAAGGCAGTGTGGTCTTAGTTGCTATTTAAAAAAGGCTTGCCTGAGCAAGCCTTTTTTCTAGACTGAAACATTAAGATTTAAGTAAGGAGGATCATTTAATTAAATAATAGAATTTTATTTAAGGAATCAATTTCTGATATGAGACAAAAACTAAAGTGATTACAAGGCATTAAAGCAAAGGGAAGCTTTAATGTGTAGGAAACCACTGGTCTTACCCTTGAAAATAAAAAAAATCACAAAAGGGGTTATTTGTAAATACTTACCACCCTTGAAATATAGTAAGCTCTAGGCCTACAAAATTACTAGAATATTCTTTATTCCTTTTGATTCTCAGGAATGTACAGTGGCTTGATAAACTACTGGGCAAAGCAGAGCCTGTGGTAAAATTCTACTTTAGTTACTTTTGGCTATCTTGGAAAGGGGTTGGGTTAGGAAAATGAAACTTTCAGGGATGGATGTACATGCTAAGGTATGTCCCGGGAAGGTACTTTGAAGTACTTACCTCCACTCCTCCCCCCCCTCGATATAATGGTAAATTACTACACATTACTAGTTTTTTTAACTCATATTTCATCCTATATTACTATCATAATTATAAATCACTGCTTACCTTACACAACTTCAGCTTTTAACCTTGCTCATTAAAATATATTCCAAAATCCTATTTAAATCCTAAACCATTTAATTTCCTATCCTTGCTGACTATTGTTATGGTATAATAAAACCAGGTTTGTTGTGATATCACAACTTTGCTTATCAGAAACCCTTACCCTTGAGGGTAGCAGGCACATGCCAAACACCTCTGTGTTGATAAGACCATTTAAACTGTATTAATTAGGGAAAGGATTTGACAAGAGAGACCAGTAAAAATAACCTAATCGTTATAGAGGACAAATTATGTCATGGGAAGATGTTTTTGAAATCCCTCTTCCACCCAGACTCAAAATTTTCCAAAATTCTACTTTAGAAGCTTTTAAAGTATTTCTAAAGTACTGATAGATAGAGCACTAAAAACATCAAAATCAACTTTAGAGGACATCCTACGTAATAGAAGGAGACTTGTTAAATTCACCTTCCCCCGATACTCGAAATTTTCAAAAATTCTACGTTAGAAGATTTTTAAATATTTATGAGGAACTAATAGTTATAGTGCTAAAAACATTAGAATGGACTTCAGAGGACACGTTATATCAGGGGAAGAGGTTTTTAAAACCCCCCTTCCCTCCAAACTCAAAATTTTCCAAAATTCTACTTTAGAAGCTTTTTAAATATTTCTAAAGCACTAATAGATAGAGTGCTAAAAACATCAGAATCGACTTCAGAGGACACGTTATATCACGGGAATAGGTTTTTAAAATCCCCTTCCCCCCAAACTCAAAACTTTCTAAAATTCTACTTTAGAAGCTTTTAAATATTTCTAAAGCACTAATAGATGGAGCGCTACAAATATCAGAATCAACTTCAGAGGACAAATTTTGGTACGGGAAGATGTTTTTGAAATCCCCTTTCCTCCCCAACTCAAAATTTTCCAAAATTCTACTTTAGAAGCTGTTTAAATATTTCTAAAGCATTAATAGATAGAGTGCTAAAAACATCAGAATCGACTTCAGAGGACACGTTATATCACGGGAAGAGGTTTTTAAATCCCCCTTCCCCCCAAACTCAAAAATTTCCAAAATTTTACTTTAGAAGCTTTTTTAAATGTTTCTAAAGCACTAATAGATAGAGCGCTACAACTTTCAGAATCGACTACAGAGGACACGTTATATCACGGGAAGATGTTTTTAAAATCCCCCTTCCCCCCTAACTCAAAATTTTCCGAAATTTTATTTTAGAAGCTTTTTAAATATTTCTAAAGCACTAATAGATAGAGTGCTAAAAAAATCAGAATCGACTTCAGATGACACGTTATATCACGGGAAGAGGTTTTTAAATCCCCCTTCCCCCCAAACTCAGGACAAGTGGTTGAGGAGGGGACAGCCCCTTTCATATACGGAATAATTGAAAGTAAGTAAGAACTGAAACTGAAAGTAAGGAGCGACGTTAAAACTTAAAATGAACAATAATTATTCCGTATATGAAAGGGGCTGTCCCTCCTCACCCCTAGCTCTTTACGGTAAAGTAACGTAAAGAGCAAGGCGTGAAGGAGGGGACAGTCCCTTTCATATATAGTATAATTGCTCTTCGTTTTTAGTTCTAATGTTGCTCCTTATTTTCAGTTAAAAAAAAACTTTTTTTTATTACCGAATCTCATAAAGATAATACTTTTTTCAACATATGAAGAATTATGTATATTGCAATTATATATTTCTGGTTTATATGCAAAGTAACACAAGAGATGAAAATTAACGTACAAGAGAGTAGTGAAGAATTATGGTATACAAAGTAATATTTGGCAGGGATAGTCACTAGTGATAAATCACTAGGGGTGGCAACATGATTGGATAATTTTCGGGAATTTGGGGAACCAAATTTTTTTTGGGGCGGCACAGAGATTTCTGGGAAAATCCCCAAAAATTTGGGAATAGTGCAAGCCCTGCTTGATTTCTAATCAGGAAAATCAAAATACTTAAACCTCACGAGAAAAGAAAAGCTTCGACTTTGCGGTTGACGCAATAAAGAATTGCTGCAAAATTAATTCAAAGTCAACCAAACACCGCCACCTCTTCCAGCGGCGCGCATGTGATGCGCCAGCGCCGTTGTGACACTTCAGTGGCGGTCAACTGAGCCTCTTGTTGGCAGCGTTTGGTTGATGCGCCGGCATGGTGCTGGGGTCTAGGTAAGACACAGAGCGCTACAAACATCAGAATCAACTTAAGAGGACAAGTTATGTCATGGGAAGATGTTATTTAAAAAGCTTCTAAAGTAGAATTTTGGAAAATTTTGAGTTTGGGGGGAAGGGGGATTCCAAAAACATCTTCCCGTAACATAATTTGTCCTCTGAAGTTGATTCTGATATTTGTAGTGCTCTATCTCTTAGTGCTTTAGAAATATTTAAAAAGCTTCTAAAGTAGAATTTTGTAAAAAATTTTAGTTTGGGGGGGAAGGGGGATTTCAAAAACATCTTCCCATGACACAAATTGTCCTCTAAAGTCGATTCTGCTGTTTGTAGCGTTCTATGTCTTAGCGCTTCAGAAATATTTAAAAAAGCTTCTAAAGTAGAATTTTAGAAAATTTTGAGTTTGGGGGGAAGGGGGATTTCAAAAACATCTTCCCATAACATAATTTGTCCTCTGAAGTTGATTCTGATACTTGTAGTGCTCTATCTATTAGTGCTTTAGAAATATTTAAAAAGCTTCTAAATTAGAATTTTGGACAATTTTGAGTTTTGGGGGAAGGAGGATTTCAAAAACATCTTCCCATAACATAATTTGTCCTCTGAAGTCGATTCTGATATTTGTAGCGCTCTATCTATTGGTGCTTTAGAAATATTTAAAAAGCTTCTAAAGTAGAATTTTGGAAAATTTTTAGTTTGGGGGGAAGGGGGATTTTAAAAACCTCTTCCCGTGATATAAAGTGTCCTCTGAAGTCGATTCTGATGTTTTTAGCACTCTATCTATTAGTGCTTTAGAAATATTTAAAAAGCTTCTAAAATGAAATTTTGGAAAATTTTGAGTTAGGGGGGAAGGGGGATTTTAAAAATCTCTTCCCGTGATATACCGTAACGTGTCTTCTGAAGTCGATTCTGAAATTTGTAGCGCTCTATCTATTAGTGCTTTAGAAATATTTTAAAAAGCTTCTAAAGAAAAATTTTGGAAATTTTTGAGTTTGGGGGGAAGGGGGATTTTAAAAACCTCTCCCTGTGATATAACGTGTCCTCTGAAGTCAATTCTGATGTTTTTAGCATTCTATCTATTAATGCTTTAGAAAAATTTAATAAGCTTCTAAAGTAGAATTTTGGAAATTTTTGAGTTTGGGGGGAAGGGGGATTCCAAAAACATCTTCCCGTAACACAATTTGTCCTCTGAAGTCGATTCTGATATTTGTAGAGCTCTATCTATTAGTGCTTTAGAAATATTTAAAAAGCTTCTAGAATAAAATTATGGAAATTTTTCAGTTTGGGGGGAAGGGGGGTTTTAAAAACCTCTTCCCATGATATAACGTGTCCTCTGAAGTCGATTCTAATGTTTTTAGCACTCTATCTATTAGTGCTTTAGAAATATTTATAAAGCTTCTAAAATAAAATTTTGGAAATTTTTTAGTTTGGGGGGAAGGGGGATTTTAAAAACATCTTCCCATGACACAAATTGTCCTCTAAAGTCGATTCTGATGTTTGTAGAGTTCTATGTCTTAGCGCTTTAGAAATATTTAAAAAAGCTTCTAAAGTAGAATTTTGGAAAAATTGAGTTTGGGGGGAAGGGGGATTTGAAAAACCTCTTCCCGTGATATAACTTGTCCTCTGAAGTCGATTCTGATGTTTGTAGCCCTCTATCTATTAGTGCTTTAGAAATATTTAAAAAGCTTCTAAAATAAAATTTTGGAAAATTTTGAGTTAGGGGGGAAGGGGGATTTTAAAAACATCTTCCCATGATATAACGTGTCCTCTGAAGTCGATTCTGAGATTTCTAGCGCTCTATCTATTAGTGCTTTAGAAATATTTAAAAAAGCTTCTAAGGTAAAATTTTGGAAATTTTCGAGTTTGGGGGGAAGGGCGATTTTAAAAACCTCTTCCCGTGATATAACGTATCCTCTGAAGTTAATTCTGATGTTTTTAGCACTCTATCTATTAATGCTTTAGAAATATTTAAAAAGCTTCTAAAGTAGAATTTTGGAAAATTTTGAGTTTGGGGGGGAAGGGGGATTCCAAAAACATCTTCCCGTAACACAATTTGTCCTCTGAAGTTGATTCTGATATTTGTAGTGCTTTATCTATTAGTACTTTAGAAATATTTAAAATGCTTCTAAGATAAAATTTTGGAAAATTTTGAGTTTGGGGGGACGGGGGTTTTAAAAACCTCTTCCCGTGATATAACGTGTCCTCTGAAGTCAATTCTAATATTTTTAGCACTCTATCTATTAGTGCTTTAGAAATATTTAAAAAGCTTCTAAAGTAAAATTTTGGAAATTTTTGAGTTTGGGGGGAAGGGGGGTTTAAAAAACATCTTCCCGTGACACAAATTGTCCTCTCAAGTCGATTCTGCTGTTTGTAGCGTTCTATGTCTTAGCGCTTTAGAAATATTTAAAAAAGCTTCTGAAGTATAATTTTGGAAAATTTTGAGTTTGGGGGGAAGGGGGATTTAAAAAACATCTTCCCATAACATAATTTGTCCTCTGAAGTCGATTCTGATATTTGTAGCGCTCTATCTATTAGTGCTTTAGAAATATTTAAAAAGCTTTTAAAGTAGAATTTTCGAAAAATTTGAGTTTTGGGGGGAAGGGGGATTTAAAAATCATCGTTCCATAACAAAAGTTGTCCTCAGATGTTGATTCTTATACTGGTAGCACTCTATCTATTTGTGCTTTAGAAACATTTTAAAAGCTCCGAAAGTAGAATTTTGGAAATTTTTGAGTTCGGGTGGTAGGGGGATTTTAAAAACCTCTTCCCTTGATATAACGTGTCCTCTGAAGTCGATTCTGATGTTTTTAGCACTATATCTATTAGTGCTTTAGAAATATTTAAAAAGCTTCTAAAATAGAATTTTGGAAAATTTTAAGTTTGGGGGGAAGGGGGATTTTAAAAATCTCTTCCCGTGATATACCGTAACGTGTCTTCTGAAGTCGATTCTGAAATTTGTAGCGCTCTATCTATTAGTGCTTTAGAAATATTTTAAAAAGCTTCTAAAGAAAAATTTTGGAAATTTTTGAGTTTGGGGGGAAGGGGGCTTTTAAAAACATCTACCGGTGATATAACGTGTCCTCTGAAGTCAATTCTGATGTTTTTAGCATTCTATCTATTAATTCTTTAGAAAAATTTAATATGCTTCTAAAGTAGAATTTTGGAAAATTTTGAGTTTGGGGGGAAGGGGGATTCCAAAAACTTCTTCCCGTAACAAAATTTGTCCTCTGAAGTCGATTCTGATATTTTTAGTGCTATATCTATTAGTACTTTAGAAATATTTAAAAAGCTTCTAAAGTAAAATTATGAAAAATTTTGAGTTTGGGGGGAAGGGGGATTTTAAAAACATCTTCCCATGACATAACGTTTCCACTGAAGTCGATCTTGATGTTTTTAGCTCTCTATCTATTAATTCTTTGGAAATATAAAACAAGTTTCTAAAATAAAATTTTTGAAAATTTTGAGTTAGGGGGGACGGGGGATTTTAAAAACATCTTCCCGTGATATAACATGTCCTCTGAAGTCGATTCTGAGATTTGTAGCGCTCTATCTATTATTGCTTTAGAAATAATTAAAAAAGCTTCTAAAGTAAAATTTTGGAAATTTTTGAGTTTGGGGGGAAGGGGGATTTTAAAAACCTCTTCCCGTGATATAACGTATCCTCTGAAGTTAATTCTGATGTTTTTAGCACTCTATATATTAATGCTTTAGAAATATTTAAAAAGCTTCTAAAGTAGAATTTTGGAAAATTTTGAGTTTGGGGGGAAGGGGGATTCCAAAAACATCTTCCCATGACATAATTTGTCCTCTGAAGTCGATTCTGATATTTGTAGTGCTTTATCTATTAGTACTTTAGAAATATTTAAAATGCTTCTAAGATAAAATTTTGGAAAATTTTGAGTTTGGGGGGAAGGGGGTTTTAAAAACCTCTTCCCGTGATATAACGTGTCCTCTGAAGTCAATTCTAATATTTTTAGCACTCTATCTATTAGTGCTTTAGAAATATTTAAAAAGCTTCTAAAGTAAAATTTTGGAAATTTTTGAGTTTGGGGGGAAGGGGGATTTCAAAAACATCTTCCCATGACACAAATTGTCCTCTAAAGTCGATTCTGCAGTTTGTAGCGTTCTATGTCTTAGCGCTTTAGAAATTTTAAAAAAAGCTTCTAAAGTAGAATTTTAGAAATTTTTGAGTTTGGGGGGACGGGGGATTTATAAAACCTCTTCCCATAACATAAATTGTAATCTGAAGTCTAGTCTGTTATTTTTAGTGCTCTATGTATTAGAGATTTAGAAATATTTAAAAAGCTTCTTAAGTAAAATTTTGGACAATTTTGGGTTTGGGGGGAAGGGGGATTTCAAAAACATCTTCCCATAGCATAATTTGTCCTCTAAAGTCGATTCTGATATTTGTAGCATTCTGTCTGTTAGTGCTTTAGAAATATTTAAAAAGCTTCTAAAGTAGAATTTTGGAAAATTTTGAGTTTGGGGGGAAGGGGGATTTTAAAAACCTCTTCCCATGATATAACATGTCCTCTGAAGTTGATTCTGATGTTTTTAGCACTCTATCTATTAGTGCTTTAGAAATATTTAAAACGCTTCTAAAATAAAATTTTGAAAAATTTTGAGTTAGGGGGGAAGGGGGATTTCAAAAACCTCTTCCCATGATATAACGTGTCCTCTGAAGTAAATTCTGAAATTTTTAGCTCTCTATCTATTATTGCTTTAAATATATTTAAAAAAGCTTCTAAATTAAAATTTTGTAAATTTTTGAGTTTGGGGGAAAGGGGGATTTGAAAAACATTGTCCCATGACATAAAATGTCCTCTGAAGTTGATTCTGATGTTTTTAGCACTCTATCTATTAATGCTTTAGAAATATTTAAAAAGCTTCTAAAGTAGAATTTTGGAAAATTTTGAGTTTGGGGGGGATTCCAAGAACATCTTCCCGTAACATAATTTGTCCTTCGAAGTCGATTCTGACATTTGTAGTGCTCTATCTAATAGTGCTTTAGAAATATTTAAAAAGCTTCTAAAATAGAATTTTGAAAAATTTTTACTTTGGAGGAACGGGGGGTTTTAATAATCTCTTTCCGTGATATAACTTGTCCTCTGAAGTTGATTCTACTGTTTTTAGCACTCTATCTATTAGTGCTTTAGAAATATTTAAAAAGCTTCTAAAGTAGAATTTTGGAAAATTTTGATTTTGGGGGGAAGGGGAGTTTTAAAAACCTCTTCCTGTGATATAACGTGTCCTCTGAAGTCGATTCTAATGTTTTTAGCTCTCTATCTATTTGTGCTTTAGAAATATTTAAAAAGCTTCTAAAGTAGAATTTTGGAAAATTTTGAGTTTGGGGGGAAGGGGGATTTCAAAAACCTCTTCCCGTGATATATCGTGTCCTTTGAAGTTGATTCTGATGTTTTTAGCGCTCTATCTATTAGTGCTTTAGAAATATTTTAAAAGCTTCTAAAGTAGAATTTTGGAAAATTTTGAGTTTGGGGGGAAGGGGGATTTTAAAAACCTCTTCCTGTGATAGAACGTCTCCTCTGAAGTTGATTCTGATGTTTTTAGCACTCTATCTATTAGTGCTTTGGAAATACTTTAAAAGCTTCTAAAGTAGAATTTTAGAAAATTTTGAGTTTGGGTGGAAGAGGGATTTCAAAAAAATCTTTCCATGACATAATTTGTACTCTAAAACCAATTAGTTTATTTCTACTGGTCCCTCTTGTCAAATCCATTCCCTAATTAATACAGTTTAAATGGTCTTATCAACACAGAGGTGTTTGGCATGTGCCTGCTACCCTCAAGGGTACAGGGTTTCTGATAAGCAAAGTTGTGACATCACAACAAACCTGGTTTTATTATACCATAACAATAGTCAGCAAGGATAGGAAATTAAATGGTTTAGAATTTAAATAGGATTTTGGAATATATTTTAATGAGCAAGGTTAAAAGCTGAAGTTGTGTAAGGTAAGCAGTTATTTATAATTATGATAGTAATATAGGATGAAATATGAGCTAAAAAAACTAGTAATGTGCAGTAATTTACCATTATATAGAGGGGGGAGGAGTGGAGGTAAGTAGGGTAAGACACCCAGTAGTTGGCCACCTCCCTATTCTCGGACAGAATGTAACTAACAGGGAACCTAGCTCTAGGCTAATGTGCTTAGAAAGTTTTTATACAAAGACAAAGCTGGTTTCCCTGGTCACTTAGATATCCATATGGATATCTAATAGTATCCATAGTAGTGTATAAAAAATTCCTTTATAGTATTATAGTAGTGTATAAAAACTTTCGAAGCACATTAGCCTAGAGCTAGGTTCCCTATTAGTTACATTCTGTCCGAGGATAGGCAGGTGGCCGACTACTGGGTGTCTTACCCTACTTCAAAGTACCTTCCCGGGACATAGCCTACCTTAGCATGTACATCCATCCCTGAAAGTTTCATTTTCCTAACCCTACCCCTTTCCAAGATAGCCAAAAGTAACTAAAGTAGAATTTTACCGTAATATGCTTATTCAAAATTGCAAAAATCCTAAGTCTAACCTAAAAATCCTAACTGATTTCTATCTTCGAGTTTGAAAGCCTCCTACTACATAAATGATACTTACTTAATAAAAGAGACAATGGTGCACTTGCTCCTATTGGTATATGAAACTTTGGCTTGTAAAATGCTGAACAACTACCATCTTCAAAACAATATCTGGTACTTTGTGGAAAGTGAGCAAGAGGAAATTCAAAAGCCACATTACTCTCAGAAGATAGTTTAAAAATACCACTAAAGAATGGTCCTTTGATACTTAGAAAATTATAAACAGCATTGAATTCATAAAACTGGGTTGCTTTATTCATGGACTTCAAATTCCATCCAGTAGGACAAAAGGCATCACCAAATACATGTTTCATAATATCAGATATTTGTGTCTGCAGTTCCCTTGTATTTTGAGCGTGCTGTATCATCGTTGCAAATGTTTGACATTTATGTGGAATAGACCAAGTGTATATGTTGCTTTCCATTTTTTCTCCTGGTCACGTTTTAAAAACTTTGAATTTCATATTCAGTGAAACGCTGTCTAAGAATTACCGTTCGACCGTCACCGCCGGGGCTATGTCCGAAACAAAAGCGGTGTTTTTGCGGTGTCCTCCCTACCATGATGTGGTAAAAATATACGGTAAAGTTTGATTCTTGCAATGCATCTACGTCGCTACTATTTCAAGAAAAACTCATTTTTTGATTTATTATTTACTTACCCCTTTATCTTGTAAATTGACATTAAAGTCTTGATTTTTTAAAGTAGTTGATTTTATCCTTATATTTGAGCAAAAAATGTAAAAAGAGCTAGAGAAACTGACACCCCTGGATCCATCCCCCCAGATAATGCATGGGAAACAAGCAGTCTTTAATTTTAAGTCTAAAAGTTTTTGTCGATTTCCAGCATTCTCATCCGTTCTTAACCATCAATAGCTCGTCTAGACCATTTGTTTTCTGTTAAATTGGGACAAAATGGAAGCAGGAATAATTAACCTTCTCTTTTCTAATCCACATTAAACCTCGTGAAATATGCAAAATGAAATTCCTCAATGCCAATTTCCCTTTTTTTCAAACTTTGGAGCCTTCGCGGCAAAGTGATGGTTTACTCTATTTGCTTTCATAAAATAGATCTTAAAGAAGCAAACGTAAAGATAATGTAATTTGTAATGATAGTTTCCTGCAATTTTCACATTTTGCAGGAGTATATCATTTTCTTGCTCAAAAAATTAATCTGAATAGTTTTTAATTTGGATGTGTCAACATATTTTCGTTGGCTCCCTTCCCCGGAGGAAGGCAGATGGTGACACTCTTGTCTACAGTTGCAAGTACTCAGGATAGAAGATTAACTTTGCTTCTTGACAGATTCTCCCCTCCTGTTGAAGATGTGTTGACAAAGGTTGCATCTGGTTCCATGTACACCTATTGGGTTTTCTGTGACCCTGTGGTCATTTCTGCATATCAAAATTCACTTTTCCACTTTTATTGGAGAAATAATGTGCAAAGGCCCTGAGATATTGTGTTATCTAAAAAAAAAAAATAAGACTAAAAAAACAAAAAAGGAAATGGCTAGCAACAAACTGTTACTAGGACCAAGACAAATGTTTAATTGAAATAATCGCATTATAGCTTATAAGAACATCAAGAAAAATCAATCAGATTGGTAGATAAAGGCCACTCGAAATCAGAAAACCAGTCAAAAGTTTCGCCAAAGCGAGCGCTGAGTGCCCTATAGAGAATATTTTGGCTCATAGTAACACAGTATTTTGAAATTGCATTCACTTTTACTTTAAGAATCGCCTTAATAAGTGCCGGTTTTAACTTCTTTTATCACGGGGAACCTCTTAGCTGACATTTTAGGCCGCATTGGACTTTTAATGTTAACTCTTTTTCATTTTTTCAGTATACTAAGACGTTTAATTTTCCAATCACTGCAAATTTACTCTTTACAATTCAACAAAAACAGTGTTTTAACTATCTTAAAGTGCTTAGACTGTCATTTTTTAATTTCCAACAAAATCCTTTACATTTTTAGAAGTTCAACTTTTCTAGGTTCTGATAACTAAACTTTATGTATGTCAAGAATATCAGTTTTCAAACTTATTTATTTTGTAACCTTTTTGATAAACTTATTTGTCGATCAATTTCTTCTCTTTTTTGACAAGATTCACACTTTTTTTTTTTTTGGCCTACTTTCCATTTTTCCAATTCTTGTTTACAAAATTAAGTTTTTACTGTTTTAATTTTGGTTCACTTATTTTATATTTTTTTTTTTTTTTGTTCAAAAAACTTCAAATTAACTGCATAATTGCTTCTGGTAGATTTTAGGAATTCACGGCTCTGATAGATTACGAAGACATTTATTCAATGAAGAAAAAATACACCACTTAATCATTGAAATTTTGAAATTGTACATGTCAGTATTGGTGACACACGGTCTATATGGGTGAAGACAGGCACCTTCAAGATGTTTTTTGCTGGGTTATCCCCAGCATCGGAAGTTTGGGTGGCAGAAAGAAACGTTTCGCCATTGAATAGAGTGGGATAAAACATTAGCAGGACAATCTCTGGAATTTTTGTGGGCACAAGTTCTGCAGAAGTCGTCGTGGAAAGGCAACGTTGTTATCCTTTGCGCCAGCCGCCATGAGATGAACTAAATAAATTTAAATTGACACTATAGCTTTATTTAAAATGAAGTTATTTATTATGAGTGTTGTTATCGTCGTTCTCTACAGAAGTGTTATTTCCTTTGTTTTTTCTCGTCTTGTAGCTTATTTCCTATAATCCCCTGTATATATTCATCTGCGTAAGGAGGGCATAGGTAATCATTTTCGGGTAGCATAGTATGTCATCAATTTGAATATCAGATAAAAGCCCTTTCCTCGATATAAATTTGCTGTCCATTACTCTTCAAAATGTCCTTTTCCTCTTTATATTAAGTCGCTTTGTGTCGCTCCATAAATGTATTGTTCTTTAAAAACTTTAAATTTTACTGAAAAAATACTTCTGCTTGTAGCGTTCATATTCTCTGGGAATATTTCTTAAGTATAACTCACCAAGCTAACTGTCTTAATTTTTGCCCATTGATCAAACCCCCTTCATGTTGTTGAATTGAGATTCAAAAAGTCATTTATAGCTTCTTCTCTGGGAATATCGTAGAAATTGTTTTCTTTTGCAGATATATGGCTGGGCAATTGTAGGCTAAGGAGATTAGATTACAAAAGGATGTAGACTTTGGACGATTTCTTAGGGCTTACTAAGCAGGACTTTCTTCACTGGAGCCCTAGCAGTGTCGTATCGTAATAAATGCTGAAGTGTGGTACCCATATTTACCGACCTTGGTAGCAAACGGCCCCAAAGCACTTTAAATTTTGGTGAGAGCTACAATAATTTCGAAGTCACGTATTCAATATTGGTGGCGGCTTATTGATCCTACTTTTCAAATATTTGGGCTAAATTTTGCCTGTAAAAATAATTAGTCTGTAGATTCTAAGAAAACACCCATGAGTTTAAAACTATTTTTTGGGGGGGAGAGATTTATGGCGAAGCCATTATTTCTTTAAGTTTTTACACAAGAGAAAATTCGTGGGAAGGGCTCACATAAATAAGTGGTACTTACAACATTATCACAGTCACAGCATTATAACAAAATTACAGTATTACACATTTTTCTTTTCCACAGACTAGTATAAAATTTGAGAGTGATTGGATATCGCTACCTCATTGGATAAGAGGCGCTTTGTACGATGAATTAGAGTTTGTTGCGTATTTGTTTAGAAGGTGAGGTAACTTTTACTCTTCTGCATAATCTGCCTAATTTAAGATGATATGGCTGGGAATTGGGGTTAATATGCCGTGTCAGAGGAAATAAAACCTGGGACGAAGATGTCAGATTTTGCAGAGCAGGGTAGCTAGCCATGTGTGATTTGTAAGAGAATAGAGACATTATTTGAGCATTTGCACAAGTTTACGTTCGTATTTTCCCTCATAATATTTGCGTTATCAAACTTCATAAATTTGTGTTAAGCCGAAGTATATTGAGGTTTACACCTTGAGCATTGATTAGATAATACAGCCGTATTCCCAGAAAACCCACGGTATCAGTTGAGTTTAGAAATCTACGTCTTAAGTTATCACAAGAAAAACAAGGTTGAAATCTCTCAGACAAGAAAAGGAATTACTTGTGTGAGATATTTGGGCCGTTCTTTTACTCATCTATGTGCTAAGATCTTACATCTTTTGACAAAGAACGGTTAAAAGTGAAATCTTAGCACTAAGATCTTACATCTAATAGCGTTTTTTTGCAAACATCTTTCATCATTCTGCTCGGATCAGCGGTCTAAGAACAATGATGAGAATATCATCAAAGTTCTCTCATCATTGTTCTATATGGCAGAAAGATGGCGTCTTTCACACTTTTTGCTAACATCAGCGAGCTGTAAGATCTTAGAACAAAGATGAGTTAAAAGAACGGAAATCTTTGTAGAAAGATGTGAGATCTTAGATGTAAGATCTTAGTGCAAAAGAACGGGCCTATTGATTTGAGTAAAATTACCACAGTAAAGCAAAGAAAACCTTTTCAGGCATGCGGTTTGTCCAGAACCCCATCAAATAGTATCCAGCTGATTTCACCAATAGGTGAGACGCCATTTTTATCGGCCGGTAAGGCGGCAAGCTCAGAGCCTGTCATATCTCTTTACAGCGTCCAAAAGTCCAAAGATCGCAAATGGGCCAGAAGATAGGGTAATTTATATGAATCGTGGTATGAAAAAGTGATTTCCAGGAACAGAATGTTCGAATCGAAATAGAACTGATTCTAAAAGGGAACAGTTGAAAAATAGCACCATACAGCGAGAGAATGCACATGGAAAATATTGAGGTAAGTGTATATGAGAACCAAGAGAAAGAGAAAGGGTGTGAAAAAGCTCAACCCAATTCGGCAAGAAGAATGAGATACATAGATACAGAGAATTAGAATGAAGAGAATGATAATCAGAGCACTCAGATAGTTGCAGCAGTGTAGGGCCGCACTAGAGTCGGGGTCACCAAAATCTAACAGCCAGGATTTTACCTAATTTATAACTATTCAGCCGAAAAGGAAGATTATTGTAAAAATAAGCACCGTTACACATAACAAAAATGTACATTTCAACAAAGACAAAAGTAGGTTACTTGTTACAAATGTAATACCCCAGGGCAGTTTGCTAGAGATTGCCCTAATAGTGCTGACAAGGCGCCCCATAAAACAACAGTAATAATGGAAAAATTTATAATAAAGCGAGACCCCGTAATAATGGAAAATTTTATTCATTTACATAATCACAGAAGATACAGGCTAAATTAAATGGACAGCTAGTTGAAATAGCTATTCATTCTTGTAGCAATGAAACTACTTATGAAGTAATCTAATTAACCAAATGAAATTAACCATTAAAATGTGGTCACGAGTCTGTGTTTCTATGGAGATAAACATTTATGCCCGACAGCTTGGGTGAAAATAGATGGTATTGAAAGATGGTATTGTTCCGAAAAGGGTAAGGTAGGCCTAATATACATTCTTCCAGTAGACAGTCTTGTGGGGGGCAGATTAGTAGGGAGATATCGGATATCTCCTGTTCTTAGAGGTGACTTTTATCTATATGGGTGTAGGCATGCCAATCCATGGGAGAATGGGGGAGACGAGGCAGGCAAAGCCTGAATGCCAGTCTTTCCTCTTTCCCTTTTAATAAACTCACCAGATACATACCCCGGGGTCAAGAGGCAAAGCCTGACCGCCCGGTTCTTCATCCCTACATGTCTTGTCTCCCTGCTCCCCGATACCCTTATACAATAAACCTTAAAGAAGGCAAGTCAATCGCACTCGTTTTTTTTTTATTGGCAGATCCAATAGGTTAATGCCTCTACAACTTCATTTCGGCCCGCAGGATCCACTTTAAGGGCAAGGAATTATAGCAGTTTATTTCACCTCCAAACCCTAATACAACATCCCTGCCCATCAAGATCTATTTCTAGTCCTACACACAGCCCCAATCGCTTCCTTAACCCGGTTCAAAGCACGTCCTCCGATACCATGGTAGCATACACGGCCGTAGATATCCAGAAACCTCGAATGCTTTTGAAAACCAGATGTCAAACGAGGTACTGTCAGACATATTCGTGTATCCCAAGAAGGAGGCGCCCGTCCTAGTCATTTCTGTCCGAGGAGGTAAAAATCTTCGTACATATTTCAGAAAACAAAGACAGAGACACCCTTTCATTACTGCTCGGTTGGGTTAAACTCTCAACTTGTTGGCCTACTAACAAGGCATCGTGAATATTGATAAAAGATATGGAAATTGGAAGAAAAGGGAGGAGGGGAAAATAAGTTACAAAAGTTGATAATAGGATATGGCCATGGCCATTTGCTTTAATGGGGGCGTGTTGGAAGGATAGCATGTCATTCATTTTATTACCGGATAGATGTCATTTTCCCCTTTATATAAATACACATTTTTTAATCTTTAAAATGTCCTTTTACCTTTTAATTCTATCTCCGTCGCTTCTTAAATGTATTGATTTTTTAAAGCTTTCCATTTGACTGAAAAAATAAACCGTCTTATAGCATTAATATTATTTGTGAACATTTCTTGAGTACGAGTAACCATGCTAGCTGTCTTAATTTTGTCCCATCGATCTTAGTCCCTGGATGTTGGAAAATGGATTTCAAAGTCAGGGACAGCTACTTCTCTAGCAACATAGAAGCAGTGGTTTTCATTTGCAGATACATGGCTGGGAAACTGTAGGTTAGACATTAGCTAATAAGAGGACGTGGATTTTAGGTGAGTTCTTAAACTGTACTAAGCAGTGCTTTCTTCACTGTGGCCACAACGGTGTTGAACGGTAATATATGTTTAAGTTTGGTTCCCACATTTACAAATCTTGGTAGCTAGTGGACCCCACACATTCAATAATTGTAATTATAATATATTGGGTATGGGACCCCATGGTGACTCAGTGGAAATCAAGAGGTAGAAGTGTGTCTCCATCTCCCTTGAAATCGAATCTAAACCATATAATTTTGAACATTCGAAAAGAATATAAATTATGTTGCAAAAGATGCCTTAATTACATTTGCCCCCATCTTTGAATAAACTTATGTAGTCTTGTCAATCGCACCTAAACACTTTCAGCGGGTACACCTGATGGGATCAAAACCCCTGCATAATTTACCTTAAAAAAAACGAAAGTAACGCTGCTTTTTAGGTGACAAGTTCTTTTTTGGGACATACAGATAGTCAGAAACAGCGAAATTTGAACATTTTTATTCGGAAGAGCCAAAAGGGCTCCAATTTGATGCGGGAGGGGACTTGAATAAAGCCACATCTTCATAAAATATTCTCTTTGAAACTGTATGGGACGTGGCGTACTTATTCCCCCAAAGAAAGTTACGCGCCTGATTACTTTTTTATTTTTATGACACCGTGTACAAGTTTAAAAAGAAATCAATGTCTAGGTGCAACTAAATCAAAGAGAAAAAAAAACCCAAAGAACTAGCCAATTTAGTTACAATCTCTTATAAAAGCAAACATTAGAAAAATTTATTTTCTTCCTATGGTTAACATTGAAAAAAAAAGATAACAAAGATCTGTCATAACGTATATCGAAATTCCAATCCGGTGTCAGCGCTTTTCACTTCAATCCATCGATTCATTATTTCGTTTTGTTCTTCACTGAAATGTTCCATCCAATCACCAACTTTTCCTTTGCGAAAAAAAGTTGCTTCTGTTGACACCCTTAGTCCAAGTTTATCCCAGTGAGAGTGATTCACCAATGGATTTGTGCTCATGGCGTCAAAGGTCACACAAGATGCAATCTCGGAAATTTGGTCAACTAAAAAAAGAACAAACTGTATTTCATTGTCAAATAACGCTAATTCGAGTGAGTTAAGTTCATATCAAGACCCGAATAAACCCTGATGCTTTAAAGGGTTCCAGTAACATCTCCTTTTTATTTAATTCAAAACATAAATAGCAGGATACCCCGTTTATCCTCATAATGCCAGATCAAAACCTGGTAAGGGCACTTAGTAAATATTATCTGTAGAATAAAGACAGTCACTGGATTTTCTTTGCGGCTGTCATTACATTATGCCGGAAATTTAATGGCATAACTCTAGGGCACCAGCCCTCCCTTTCTTAGTACCAAAGTTTTACTTTTTGCCACTTTATCGGTTTTAACATGGGGTATTTTTCGAGAAATAGACTTTTCGAGAAATATGCGTCTTCTGTTTCATGCTGAAAACTTGTGTTTAATTTCACAATTGGTCTGGACCTGACAGCTTAAGAAATATGTTTAATGGGCGCAAAAAAAGAAAAAAAAAATCGATGCATTAATAACCGCTTCAGTATTCATATTCATGTCTTGCTTTGATTCCCTACGTGTTGGCCCGGTGTGACTTCAACAGTTCTAGATCCTTAGTAGTTTTCTTTTTACATCGACAGATTTTCTCAATTTATCTCTCCGTATATATAAAATCAAACATGTGTGTGCACTGTTTCATTTTCACCGGAAATTAAGCTAGAAAAATCAAGCTCGAAATACATAAATGTATCCAGAATGACTATCAACCAACGGGGATATAAATAGGCTATACAATCCGAAACATTCTTAAAAAAAAAAAAAAAAAAAATAGAAATCTGGCGTTATGGTAAAAGGTGTCCGTGTAACTGAACCGTGTGCAACTAAACCCATGTAACTGAACCCTTGTGCCCCCAAGTAACTCAACCCTCGTTCAACTGAACCCCCGTGCAACTCAACTCAACTCCTTTTAACTGAATCCACGCTCAACTGAGACCCCGTTTAAATCACCCCCTGTTTAACTCAACCCTTATATAACTCAATTCCAACTTAAATCAAGCCCTGTTTGACACAACTTAACCCAAAGCCTAAAAAACAAGTTTGATCTGGTGTTGACTTTAAGCTAAAAATTTGGTTGTCGCTTCGTTCGCAGTTTCTAACTTATATTAAATTACCCATTTGAGTAACCCCAAAACTTTTCCAAATAGAAAGAAACTTTCAGGAATTGCTCTATCGTGAAAGTTATAGCCCCATAAAGTCTGAGGCCCATCTGATTTTATTATACCCGGTTCCCTAAGCTCTTTTAGTTTGACTTATGAAGTTACGTAAAAGTATTTTGTTTGGGTCATTCCATATAAGATCAACCAGGAAATGACACCTGCCCTTATGGGGTGGGGTAAATAGAACACTGATTCTGAGAACCTCGGATAACCATCAGATAACCCATTTCCGCGTCACTGTGAAGTTCCAGTGATCCGCTAGTACTGGAAAAAAAGAACGAAAAAGAAGACAAGTTGGGTACCAAGTACTTTTTTGTAATTCACAAGAATTTGTTTCGTAATAAATTTTTGTCTTGAAATGAAAATTAATAAGCATTTACCGTAAAAAAATAAGCTCTGTATTTGAATCAATTTTTCCAATTGGTATTTTTTTCAAATTTTTTTTTTCACACTTGCAAAAGTGACTGGGAAGGGGAACAGAAACTTTTAAACACTAGTTCAAAATTTTTCGATCATGGAGTTGTCAATGGAAGGCCTTTTATGGTTTCAAGCCTTTATACTCCAGAAATGACACTAAAATCGCACTTTGGTGCCATAAGGCATTTTAAGATGGTGTTGCCAAGACAAAACTATAAACAGCAAAATAAATGTCAATAAAAGCTTTCAAATGACCTTAAACAACTCTCTTCAATCTCCTAGTTCCTATTAGTAATGGAGAACTAAAACAGAAAAAGGGCGACTTGTAAGCGTGTCCTGTTCTTTTTAAAAACTCCCATTTATTTGTTTCCGCAATAAGCTTTTACTATTAATAAAAATTTAAATAATTGCTATCATTCCAAAATCAGCATTATCGCCAGGTTTGTCTTTAAACGAAAGTTCATTTGCAGGGGGTTCAGTTGCAACGGAAATGCAATGTATTTTCTGTCAATACTTGTTCACATAATTTTTCTGAAGAGTTTTCTTTTAATCTTGACGAACCAACTGTTTCACGTTACAACTTTTTTTTTTCAGAACTGGGTGAAAGCAAAATTAATTACTTTTTCTTCAAGATTTTCGTACTTCAAATATCGCAAACAATTAGTTTCTGTCCAAACCATGCTCATTGTAGTTATTAAATATAAAAAAAACAAGTTTTTTTTTTAACTGAAAGTAAGGAACGACGTTAAAACTTAAAACGAACAGAAATAATTCCTTATATGAAAGGGGCTGTCCCCTCCTTAACGCCTCGCTCTTTACGCTGAAGTTTTTCATTGTTTAAAAAAAATAGAGTTGTGAGAAAGTCAAACTTTAGCGTAAAGAGCGAGGCGTTAAGGAGGGGACAGCCCCTTTCATATAAGGAATTATTTCTGTTCGTTTTAAGTTTTAACGTCGTTCCTTACTTTCAATTAAAAAAAACTTGTTTTTTTATTTAATTTTTGAACGTTTTTGAATAAATGCAGGTTTTGATCTTGGCTCACCGTACATCAATAACTAAAACAAAATTTGAATATTAATTTACTTTTATTTGGTTAAATGTCTTTCTCGAAACTTGTTTAATTTTATTTAAGAACGTTTTTATTAGTAATAAATATACGTAACTTACAAATTAACTTACATAACGAACTTCGACATTCATAGATTTTTAATACGCATATTAGGGGGTTCGCCCCCTAGTCAATACCTTGCTCTTTAAGCTAAAGTTCGAATTTTGTTCCAATTCTTTAAAAATGACCGCTTAATCACAAAAGCCGTTAATTAGAATAAATAGCTCATATGAAAGTACTAAAAAATCTTTGGCTTAAAGAGCGAGGTATTGAGTAGGGGGTGAACCCAATCATATTTGTAATATTTTCTGTTCGTTTAAAGTTTTGATGTTGCTGCTGTTGTTGCTGAAAAACTTGTTTCTTTTATATTTAATTTCTGATCTTTTTTTTAAATAATGCTGGGAAATCCGGCGTCCCCTTCATAGCAATGTCCCTTCCCCCATGAAAACTTCCTTCATGGAAAGATCCTCCCACATAACCCCCGCCCCCCCCCCCCCACTACCAGAAAAAATCTCCCCTGGAAACGTCTGTATACTTCCCAATAACCAATACTATATGTTAATATTGGGTAAAGTTCATAACTTTCAGCCCTCCCCCCGGGAGCTTCGGGGTATTAAGTCATCCTAAAAGACATAATTATAATATTTTCGAACATGCTGAACAAAATGGGTATGTAAAAATTTAGATCGGGTGACTTTGGGAAAAAAATGAGCGTGAGAGGGGGCCTAGTTGCCCACCATTTTTTTTGTCACTTAAAAAGGGCACTAGAACTTTTAATTTACATTCCAATGAGCCCTCTCACGATATTTCAGGACCACTTGGTCGATACGATCACCCCTGGGTAAAAAAAACAACAAATTAACACGCACCCGTGACCTTTCTTCTGGCAGAAAATGCAAAATTCCACATTTTTGTAGATAGGAGCTTGAAACCTATACAGTAGGGTTCTCTAATATGCTGAATATGATGGTGGGATTTTCGTTAAGGATTTGTGACCTTTAGGGAGTCTTTCCCCCTTTTTTCGTATATGAGGCAAGTTTTCTCAAGCGTTTAAATGCTGACGGTTCGGATTAAATTCGATGAATCTTCTAAATTTGAAATCAGATTTTAAAGTTGATTCTTTCGGTGTATCTATTGGCATCAAAATTCAGTTTTCTAGAGCTTCGGTTACCATTGAGCCGGGTCGCTCCTTACTTACAGTTCGTTACCACGAACTGTTTGATTTAAATTTTAATGTAGTTAAAAATCACCAAAATTAACTAGAGATCCAAGTAATTTTTTTACACTAAAAAGTTATCAGGGACGCATCCAGGATTCTTTTTTATGGGGGGGGGGTGCAAGATAGGTTGATCCGATAAACTTGCGTTAGGAGCAAGTTTAATTAACGCAATCTTGCGTTAATTAAGTAATTTACACTACTACAGACTACGCTAGGGGGGGCACCCCCCTCGTCCCCCCTGGATCCACCACTGAAAGTTATAGCAGTCACTTACCAGTTAGCTCTCTTCCAAGGAAATCTCCAACTTTTGAAATACTTAGTTCTAAGTTATCTTGAAGGTCCTCATACGTAATGAATAAAAGATTCGGATGATCACGCTGTCTCCAAAACGAAAGAACATTCTCCCAGAATGGACCAAAAGGGACTAAAAGAAAAAGGTCGAATCACAATTTTTCGTTTTTTTTCTTTTGGGCAAGGAATTAAAAAAAGTTTTCTGAGATGAAAGTAAAGAGCGAAAGCACAGCTTAAACAGAAAAGAAGATATTCCGTATATAAAGGAGGGGTCTGCCCCTTCCTCACCTCCCCCCCCCACGCCTTACACAGCGACTGACTTTTTGTCTCAATTCTTTAAGAACGACTGTTCAAACACAAGGGCCGTTGGACTGGAATACGAAGTCCCGCGACGAAGTCCATAAAAAATCCACATTACTGGGAACAAGGCTCTATCCTGCTTAACTTTTAAATTAAACCAAATAAGCTCCTAACCTCACCACAAAAATACTCCTGTATGGCGTATAACCCCTTGAAAATCTTTAAAATTCTCTGCTTTTAGAATTACAACACAGTACTGTTTTGGCTGTTTAGTATCATGTCATTGCTATCACTCAAGTAATTGTTGAACTTTGGAAGTAGCTGACTTCGTCTCATTTCCAGTGACGAACAAATAACTCATCGGTATAGATGACTGGACGCCCATCTTTGACGTGATTAAATAAAAAAAACAACAAGTTTTTTTTTAACTGAAAGTAAGGAGCGACATTAAAACTTAAAAGGAACAGAAATTATTCCGTATATGAAAGGGGCTGTCCCCTCCTCAACGCCTCGCTCTTTACGCTAAAGTTTTTTACTATTTTACAAATAAAGTTGTAAGACAGAGTTCTATGACTTTTAGGGGTAGTTTCCCCCTTTTTTTCAAAAATAAGGCAAATTTTCTCATGCGTGTAAGTTTGGATGGGTAAGACTAAACTTCATGAAACTTATATATTTGAAATCAGCATAAAAATGTCATTCTTTTGATGTATCTGCTGGTATCAATATTCCGTTTTTTAGAGTTTCGTTTACTATAGAGCCGGGTAACTCCTTACTTATAGTTCGTTACCACGAACTGTTTGATCATCAAGAAGATTAAACCTAGGATTAGAAGGGATTTGACAAGTTTGGACTTTGGCTTAAGCGAAATAAGACTTTTAGATTGGGACTGTTCGGGCCCGTGCCCTTTTTCTTATAAGATAAATACTCCTTTTCTTTTTACATAAATTTACTTACAATAATTCTAACCTACCAGTTAAAAGCTCGGAGAAGCTAGCCTGTTTTCAATGTAATTTCGCAAGATAGAAAACATTGCTTTGAAGTTCTCTTAGTTCCTTCAGGGCCAGGTGTGGCACATAGGGCATCAACGAAGCCTCGCCAGACGTCCCGGAGCGGAGCAGCAGCCGTGACGTCCACCCACTGTGGTTGTAACGACAGCTCAGCACTCCGCAGATTTCGGTCGTACTGTCGTCGGAGGGTGTGTTTCGGTCGCCCTCTTTTTCGCCCACCCTCGAGTTGCCACTTGTAGATAGCATTTGGAAGACGGTTTCCTGACATCCGGAGGACATGACCAAGATAGGTCCATCTTCTCTGCTTCAAAAGATCAGTGACTGGCAGTTGACCTGTTCGTCTGCGGGCCACTACGTTCGTGACCCTGTCCTGCCACTAAATATTAAGGATTCTTCTGAGGCAGACATTTTCAAATGCTAGGATACATTTTTCCAGCTGGACACTGAGCTTCCAGCATACACTTGCATAAAGCATAATGGACATGACGTTGTTATTCAATAGACGGAGCTGTAGACGCAAAGAGTATTTTTTGCTTCACCATACTAGTTTCAGTTTGTTGAATGCCGACGTTGCTTGTCCGATTCTCCTTTTCATCTCGTTGACTATTCCGCCATCATATTCGATCCAACTTCCAAGATATTTAAACTCATGGACTTTTTTGATAGCTTCTCCGTTGCATTTAAGGATCAAAGGAGAGTTGGATGTGGCCATGCTCTTCGATTTGCCAACGTTTACTCTTAATCCCACTTTCTCAGCCTTGTCCCTATAATGTCAAGTAGTATCTGCAAACGTTGCTTCGCTTCTTCTAGATGTACTACGTCGTCTGTGAAGAATCTTGAAGAATCGTGTCTCCCCATATTCCGTTCTGACACAACATTCACTCTCTTCGTAGAGGGCCTTTATTATATGAACTACTTTATTAGGTACTCCATAAAATTTCAAAATCTTCCATAAAACATCACGATCGATAGAGTCGAACGCTTGTTCGAAATCAATGAAGAGTAGATAAAGCTTTTTATTCCATTCTCTTGACTCTTCCACCATAAGTCTGAGGATAAAACTAAGGGCAGAACATGATCTACCGGGCTGGAACCCATGTTGTTCTTCCCTTAAATGCGAGTCAAGAGATGCTCTCAAACGCTGCGATATAATTGTGGCCAAGAGTTTACTTGGCACTGAAGTCAGGTTGGTCACAGTTGTCACAGTCAAGAGCATCTCCCTTCTTAAACGGTTTGACTAGAATACCTCTAGTTCAATCACGTGGGACCTTTTCCATGTTCCAAACTGCTACTAGGAGAGCAGTCCATACATTTTAAGCAGGCTCGATGGGATGTCTTCAGCCTCTCTGCCGTTATCCCATCGACTCCCGATGAACGGCCATTTTTAAGCTTTTTGACAGCAGCTTCTACCTCTGCAGTGCTGGGAGGACCAGCCCTTACGTAAATTTGTAAAAATGGGCTAATTTACTAAGTTTTTTTCACTGAAATATAATTTAAACATAAAACAAGTTGATTTTGGAGCTGTAATACATTCTATTGGCCCATCGCGTTACAGAGGCGACCTTACCTTTTTTGTACATATGGTTGTTGAGTTCAGTTCCCTTCTAGACTTGGTATTAATATTGTGAATTGAAATTGAAATTGGCATCGGTAATAAAAGTGAATTCTTTTCTACGACTGTATTAGATTATTTTCCCCCGAACTCTGGTGGGTTTAGGAATTGAGTATTGAGAATTATTGTCATTATAGTATCCACCGGAGGACCTGTCCTCCTCCAAGGATATATTTATTAGTGGTGAAACAGGTCGTTGCACCTTGGGCCAAACAGTGAAGCATTTACTTCCCCTACAGGTAGCACACTTGTTGTACTCAAACTGGTTACAACATCAGTGCGGGAAGAACTCGTTGAACCCGTGGGACCACTCGAATGCATTGCTACACTCTAGAGGAGGCCAGTAGTAGCGTTAATGACACTGTGCCTCATACACCACCACCACCAGAGGCTTAACAGGGACATAATAAGAATAAATGCATCACTGTGTTTGGTTTCTCTCAGGAATAAAAGGTTGTAGCCTACCTTTTAAACATAGCTTTAGTGTGGTAGTGGTCATAAGGGACTTGCCGTAGGCCCATTCGAGGGTTACGAAAACATTTGATGAGAATAAGCACTGGGTCATTGGCTTTTTCATATCTCATAGAGCGTTCTATGAGGTCTTCCTGTAAAATACTTGTCTATTCTATGAGCTGTCTCACAGCCCCTATTCAGATTAAGAATATTCATTTTTCATGTCTATATTATTAGCTTCATTCAAAACATTGTTTAGGATTTCAAGAGGGATGCTCTTAATAAAAGATCTAAAGCCGAACTGGCCAGCCATGACAGAAAACACAAAATATATAAATACGACAAACGGGTCTATGGCCAGTAAATGAAAACGAACAAAAAAAAAAAGCAAACGAATATTTCGCCCGTATCTAACAAGGCGTCTTCAGCGTAGAGAAAAAGAAATATATATAAAAAATAAACTAAAACTAAAAAAACATAAATAAAACTAAAATAGACTCACCTAAAAATATAATGTACAATTACTTAATATTTACAACTTGAAGCTACCTTCAAGTGAAGCTGACATGCTTCATGGATCAGCAGAACATCCATATATTTCTATCTTTGAGAGAACTTATAAGTCAGTAACTCTATCAATGGCTAATGAAACTACCATCAATGTTAAGACACAATTTTAAGACACATCAATTTCATTAATCACTGCTAGGATCTAAAATGGTCCTAATCAAGTTCCTTGAGGAATACCACAGAGGGCGAGGGAGATCAGGGAATATATTTTTGTCAAGACGGCAATGGAATCTGCACATAAACGTCTTTGCTCCATTCCCTTGTCAACAAGTAATCTAAATATTGTGTATGGAAGCAACTCTGTGGTCAAAAAAGAGAAAGTATCAATTGTCATTATACGATGACGCTTCCAGACATTGGGCCATTCATATAGTCTTGGATATGTGATGGTCTTGTAGTAGATTCACCGCCGCAAGATTGTGATGGTCCGTTAAAGCGTGAAGCTTTTCTGAAATCGTTTGATGGAGCTGATGGTATAGTGCGGATTTCACTTTCTAAGGAATCAGGATCCCAGCCACCGAAATGGGTCTTTCATACGAAAAGACAAAAGGCCGAAGAGTTGAAAGCCTCTTTGAATGAAAAGGTCGGTAAAACTGAGCTTCGTAAATCGATAATTGTCGGTTTATTATCACGAGTGGACTTCCCGATCGATCCAGAGTGTGTGTGCTTCTAACCAAGGTATCGAAGAGATACAGCACATCGGTGTTTTGAAATCATATCGTGTATACTTCCGTTCGGCGACGGCCAAGTCTCATTATTTGCGTCATGGGATTCACATTGGCTATGAACATTTCCGGCTTACTGATTAAAAGTTTTTACCGCGAATGTGCTACAAATGTGGGTCACTAGAGCACATATCGTGGGGCTGCTCTAGCGTGGAATGTTGTCTCAAGTGTCTTGGTGGTGGACACTCTCATTCTAGGAACAACCCTTGCCAGAATGAACCTTGTTGCTTCCATTGTGGATCTCATGAGCATACTGGATTTAGCTTTCGCTGCAAACGATTGACCGAAAAAGTTGCAAAGAATAAAAAATGATTAGTGCAAAGATTATATCTCTGAATCTGAATGGTTTTGGTGATAAACAACATGTATTGCAGTCTATGCTGCGCGATCTGGATATTTTGTGTCTGCAAGAGCATCGCCTTCTGGACCACTCTACTAGTCTTTTTTCGAGCCTGTCGCAGCAGTTTAAGTGTTTTATATCTCCAGCTACACCTACAGGTGGGCGCCCATCAGGAGGCGTGTGCATTTTTATTCGAGAGAATATTCCAGTTTAAGTGTTTTCCGTTAATAGTTATTTTGTTGCTGTTCGAATACCAGGGCTTATCGTTTTCTCGTGCTATTTACCAACAAATTATAATACTATTGGTTCGAATTTTGATTTCAATTTTGCATGTTTAGAATTATCGCCATTTGTGGCAAAAGTTCCATCAGATTTCCAGTGGCTTATTTGCGGGGATTTTAACTGCAACATTGCTATCTCTGATGTCCACTCCTCCACTCTTTTATCTTTTGTTCTCGGTTTTTACTATAGTTTCAAAAGATGCGGATTTTACGTATGTCCATAATTCTGGTTCTTGCTCTAATCTAGACCATGTGCTTGTTTCAAATGCAGCGTTATTGCCACAGCCTGTTCATGTTGGATTGGATATGCCTATTAGTGACCATTTTTACCTTTCTTTTTATTTAAATATTGAAATTCCATCTTTTAAAATTATCCATTGTTCTAGTCAAATTGTAAATAAAATGATCTGGGATTGGGAAAAAATGTACAAATATCATGAAGAATCAGATGTTCTTTTAGCTAAAATAATTGTAAATTATTTTAAGGATGTTGATCAAATTGATATGGATCTATTTTACCTTGATATTGTTCATAGTTTAAAAGTCGGGGCTAATAAAGCATTTACGACTGATTCTTTCCGTCGTGGATCTCGTGTTTTAGGTTGGAACCTTAACCCGATTTTAAAGCAAAGCCAAAGGAATGCATCTCAAGCTTGTTACCTTTGGAATTGCACGGGAAAACCGCGATCTGGACCATTTCATGATGGTATCAAATTAACTAAACGCATTTTTCAGGCTGAGTTGCGTTTGCATAATGAAATTATAAAAGATGAAATTGGTTCAAGGATTACTAGTGATAAGAATGAGCTTTGGTTAATTCTACACGTCGTAATAATAATTGTTCACCAGATTCTAATAGTTCCCTGAAACTAGATGATTGGATAACTCATTATAATCATGTTTTTTCATCCGGCGATGCGGCAGCTGAATCACGGCTTGACTCTTTATTATCGGAAGAAATTTCAAAGCCCCACCCAAATAGTAAAATATCTGTTTCTGTTGAAGATGTAACGGTAGCAATTAAAGCTTTAAAAAGTAAGCATTCTTTTGATCATGATGGTATACATTCAAACCATATAAACTGGGCATCCCCCAAAGCAATCCTTCTCCTCGCTACTCTTTTCACTACTGTTCTTTCTTCTGGAGTTCTTCCAACTAGCTTTTATTGTGCTACCACTTCACCCCTTTCAAAAAAAGGAGGGACTACGAATCGGTGTTCTGATTATTGGCCGATTACTGTTTCGTGCCAGCTTAGCAAAGTTTTTGAGTTAGTTTTATTAAAGTATCTGGAGTCTTGTAACCAAGGCCTGAATCAAATTGGGTTCCGCAAGGGTCTAAGCATGGCTGTTGCTCATACCCTCCTTTCAAGAATAATATCCTTTTGTAAGCAATGGGATAGAGTTTATACACTTGCGTTAGATTTTGCGGCGGCTTATGATTCAATTATCCATTCTTGGGCTATGACTGCGCTTCTGAAGAATAATGTCCCACTACCAGTAGTTTTGGTTTTAAGAAAGTGATATGGCTCCTCTCGTATTCGTATTAAGTGGAAGAATCAGTTTAGTGATTATAATGTTAAGTTATGTAGGGGGCTGAGGCAATGAAGCATTACTTCTCCTTCGATTTTCAATAGAACTGTTTAGAGGCTATTTGATCAAATTCAGTTGACTTTTATTTATGGTAAATCTTATGTTCTGTCGTAGATTACTTATGCGGATGACTTACTCCTCCTCAGTCGATTACTTCAGTTTCTTCAACAAAATGTAGATTTTTTAGCAAAGGTTTTTAGTAAGCATAGACTTCGTTGTCACCATGAAAAGTGTCAGTTTTTAATTCTTGGTCCTAAGGCTAATGATCTCGTTAATTCGGAAATTTCTGTTCGTATTTATGATAGTATTTTAAAACATTTGGAATCTTTTTTTATATCTTGGTGTGCCTTATGGACCAACTTTAGCTCTATGTCGTGCTTCTATTTCTAAAGCAG
Organism: Artemia sp. Qi Xiang Cuo; assembly: GCF_049724085.1. Lineage (NCBI taxonomy): Eukaryota > Metazoa > Arthropoda > Branchiopoda > Anostraca > Artemiidae > Artemia > Artemia sp. Qi Xiang Cuo. The sequence continues at coordinate 63,073,256 of NC_142796.1, forward strand.
TTAAAAGTAGAATAGCGTCTAGTTTCGGGTCAGTAATTTGTCTTCGCGATCTTCTTTCTCGGAAATCACTGGCTTGGGTATATAATACAGTCACTTTGCCTCAGATTTTAGTTTTTTCATCGCTTCTCCCGTTTTTTAGAATTAGTAATACTGCGCATGTAAAACCCACATTTTTTAATTTTGCTAAGTTCCTTTGCCGCTTTCCTAAATCTGAATCAAATACCTTTTTAATGAATAAATATAAAATAATAAACCCTGTTGATGTTTTGGAGAAAAAGCAAAAGAAATTTTTATCCAAATTACCTGTTTTTTCTCATAATTTATATAGAGCTGCGCACGAAGCTTAATTTATTTTATTTTATTTTATTTAATTTTTATATTTTTTTTTTAATTATTGAATGAAGTGTTAATTTGCGAAGTGTTAATTTTAAGTGTTAATTTATTATCTATTGAATGAAGTGTTAATTTGTGTGGTAATTTTGATTGAAGGCCTTTGCGTACTTGCTGTTATATAGTTTAAAATAATTTTATGGCCTGTTGATTAGCGGTTATTATTTTTATTTTTTTTTTTTACTCTTCGTATTCAGAGGAAATAAAAAGTTTGAATTGATGTGCATTTGCGCCTTTATTTGTGATACTTTAACCTTGTGAATGTGGGGACCGAGAGCAAAAAATATACATAATAGACGTTTAAGAAAGATCTAGAGCCCTGAGGAGGTCTCCAAAACCCTTTACAGATGTGACGAAACGGGTTAAAATCATCAACGAAGCTGCAACCACCAGAATAAAGCGACTCAAAAGAAACTTTTTATTTCTATCAGTAACTGACAAGATGAAAAATTGGTTAGTCCCCCCCCCCACACAAAAAAAGACAAGTACTGGAAGATGAATTCATGCCTTGTTACTTGGGTGACATAGCCTTTGAAACATTCTCCATATTGGTTTCTGTTAAGACGTTTAGATTAACCCAGCGGTCTCCACCCCCCACTAGCCGACTAAAGTATATTTGATTGCTGGATATTTGAAAAGGGTGTCGTATATGAGAATTATGGAAAAATTACCTTCGCCCATGATGAAACAATCAAAGAAATCATTGAAACTTCCGACAAAACCAAAGTGTTTGTTCATTCTAGCGAAATGATAATAGGAGACACACAAATCTTTAGGATTTCTTGCGATGTGTATAACCTACGAATAGAAACCAGAGAGATAAAAGACAGATACTAAATAATGAGACGAGTCAACCCAAAAGATCAATGGGTATACTCCACGTGCCGTATTTTGAAGGAGAGTTAAAACGAGGTTTGCAAGCATCTTCAGCGAGCACTTGTTACTATTAAATTAAAAAAAAAGTTTTTCAAATGAAATTAAGGACCAGCAGTAAAAGTTAAAACGAACATAATTTACTCCTTACGGGGAGGGCTGCCCCTTCCTCAACTGTTGCTCTTTACACTAAAGTCTTAAAGTTCTTTAAAATACCTCAAAATCAACGGCCCTTGTGTTTGAATAGTTTTTCTTCAAGAATCAAGACAGAAGTCAAACTTTAGAGTAAAGAGAGAGGGTTGAGGAAGGGGCAGATTTCCTCCCACCTATGAAATAATTTCTGTTCGTTTTAAGCTCTTTAGTTTTCGTTTTAATTTCGGCTCGTAGCTTCTGATGGGTAACATTAAACTTGATGAATTTTATATATTTAGGATCTATTGGGCCAACTCACTCCTTACTTACAGTTTGTTACTATGAACTGTTTTATTTAACCTCTGATGACTATGAACTAGTTAATATATTCTTTTTTGGTTTGCTTAATCAGGAACCTGGTTGTACAAAAGATATACAACCTGCAAAAGGAAATAATTAATTCAAACACAGGAATTATTTTAGTCTTAAAAAAATATCGAACTTCTTTCTACTTTAACAAGGCTGATAACGTTGCCGAATTGGGAATGAAACTCATCGTACAAGTTTAAATAGTAAATTTTCTCTGATTGATTCTGATACAAAATGATTCTGATTCTCTGATCTGATACAAATGATTTTTAATCATCTGACCAATTTTTAAAGATTTCGGTAACTTTTTTCTATTTTGAGGTTTTTAAATAGAAGTTAAAACAGGATTAAAACCAGGGTATTTGCTAAAATGGTGTTTAGTATGTTTGTCATACTAAAAGTATGGTGTCATACCGTTGGTGTAGACACTGTACACACAAAACACAGTATGGTGTTTAGTGTGAATCATCTTTGACAAAACACACTAAAGACCAAAAAAGTCAATACTACAAAAATTCAATATCAATACTACATGGAGTAAACACTTAAAGCGTCAATAATATTTTATCAACTTCATAACTTTTGGTAGTTGATCACCTCGAAAGAAATGCTCTAAATCTTTATCTAGAAATAATACACAATGGAACAGTCTAGTCCTTCCCAAAATTATTTAAGCATTAGAAGAAAAAAAAATCAAATTAAATGCTTTATGATTTTAAATTATTGGGATTTGATTTTAGCTAGAATGACTTATCTAAATCCAAATATATTTGTGGCTCATAAGTTTCATTTTATTTCTAACAAGTTTACAAAGTAGCTTTTATTAGTGTTTGTAAAATTCGCTCAAAAATACAAAAAAAAATTAACACAAGAAAAAAAGTGATTTCTGTGAAAAATATGATAAATTATTTGGCATATTATAAATATCTTGGCATTTGGGGGCTAGGGCACTAAGACTGCAACCCCTACGCTTTAATATCAGTAGATGGGTGTATGTTCAATCCCTCTTTGAAAATTCTGTTCTATATGGACTTGCTAATACCCCCCCCCATTTGAGAAGAGCTAGGCAAATAGTAATTCCTAATTATCTCAGGAATGTTAAATGTCAGATACGGCATTTGGTTATTACCAGTGACGATTTACTTTCTACTTGCTAGTGACAAACCATTTTTGATCAAAACATCCCTTCTATTCAAGATTTGTATAAATTGACTCCTTACGGTTACTAAGATAGAATAAAGATATATATTTTTTTAAGCCAGGGCAGCAGCGCACTTTCAATAACGGATATTCTTGCCTTAGATTTTTCTAATATACCAGAAGGCAGTAAATCCAACGCTGAATGCCACTTTAAATGTCTAGGGTATGATAAGGTAGGTAAAATGTCAAGGCCAGCAGGCAGAGGATGGAGACGAACTTCTAAAAAGGGGCATCTCACATCTAATGGAGATTCATCATATTCTAAATCGATATGATCAACAAGGTAAGCAATCTCTTGCATCCATGTTGTTCCTGAAAGAAATAAAAATATATTGTTCAAAATGTGGTTCTGTCTAAATTAAAAGTAAGTCAATTAAAAATGTTTTTGCTGTTTCTTTTTCTCTTCCATTTGTGCTTGAAATACTAAAGCAGTAAGATCTAACAAATCATTTACTAAATAAAATCGCTTGGTAATTCCTATGGAAGGATACGTCTCATACACCCCATTGGAAAGTTCCTCATTAAATACAGTTTCGAATTACTTTTATTTTATGAAATATTTTACAGACACATTTTCACTGTTTTTTATTAATTTTTTTGTCTTAGTATGTGATTTTTGTAACTGACTTTTAATCATGTTGTGGATAACCCATTAGCTTAAACATTTATGTAAAACTATGAGATCGTTGATAATAAATGAAAAAAAATTCTGATGGGTGTCATTTTTGTAAGCAAAGGTAAAGCTTAAAAGGAAAAAAAAGATTTTGATGGTGCCCATCTCATGCTTCCCACCATTTCTACTCCATAAATTGTACAAAAAATGCCAGTTTTGGTGCCATATGGCAGTTTATGACAGATTGGTCAAAAAAAATTTACAAAGAGCACGCAGATATGATCAAAAGCTTCAAAATCAGCCATTAAACATCTCACTGATGTTGCAGCAACCAGCTACTTCTACTAGTAAGCCAGAATTATGAAACTTACTAGGAGGATGGGAGGGAGAGCATACAAGAGAGGGGATTTTAAACCTCAGGTTTAAGCTTTTAAACTATAGCGACTATGAAAGCACCCTTTTCATTCTTCCCAGCCTTTCTGTTCCAGCAATGGCACCAAAAGTGCACTTTTTGGGTGTCACATGGCACTTTATGATGAAATTATCAAGATGAATTTATAATAAAAAGATTATACATAAAAATTAGATTTCAAATGACCCTTAAACAGCTCTCTCTGATGTTCCAGGGCCCCGCTAGTGGAGAAGAAAGAAAAAGAATAGGGAGGATGAGGACGTATCTAGACCGATAAGGGAAGATCAGTGGCGGCGGGACCAAAAACAGCAGCGGCGGCACGGCACCCGGACCTATTTGGGGGCGCGCCACCCGCGCGATCAACGTTGACCGCAAACATTAATGTTTTCATCAGTCTTTCTCCAATCACAGCTTAAATTTACAAATTTACTTTCTCTACTCATTGACATCACACTTTCATAGGATACTCCAACTAGTAGCTACTGGTAGCAACCAAACTGTCATATTCTTGTACAAATCTCACCTCCCTTCACACTCCCTTTTGTATTTTTTTAAAGCAGCCATATAATGTTCTATAAGATCCGTCTCTGCTTTAGATTAAAAAAAAATAATTAACTTTTTGGCATCCCTGCTTTCAATAAAACAAATTCAAGATATTATCATTTAAATTTAATACTTCCCTACCCCCCCTCTGGACAAAACTTTGATAGGATACCGTCTCAGCTTTAAATTAAAAAAATAATTAACTTTTTGACATCCCTGTTTTAAAAATAAATAAATTTGATATTATCATTTAAATATAATACCTCCCTACCCCCATCTGGATACCACCTTGATAGAATACCGTCTCTACTTTAAATAAAAAAAAAACTTTTTGGCATACCTGCTTTCAATAAATAAAAATAAAAAAATTCAAGGTACTATCACTTAAATATAATAACTTCCTATGCCCCCCCCCCCCCTCTGGATATCATCTTGATAGGATACCCTTTTCTACTTTAAATTAAATAATAATTAACTTATTGGCATCCCTGCTTTCCAAAAAAAAATCGAGGTATTAGCATTTAAATATGATAGCTCCCTACCCCCCCCCCCTCTGGATACCACCATGATATGATACCGTCTCTGCTTTAAATTAAAAAGATAATTAACTTTTTGGCATCCCTGCTTCCAATAAAAAAATTTGAGATATTATCATTTAAATGTAATACCTAACCATCCCCCCCCCACTGGATACCACCTTGATAGGATACCGTCTCAGGTTTACATTAAAAAAATAATTTACTTAATAATTAACTATGTCACTATATGGTTCAAACAATCACGCGAAATAGCATTACACAGCTTAGTGTTCCTTGAAAAAAATTGAGGGTATGAGAAATGGGGTACAATGGTAAAAGCAAAAATGTCAAAATTATTTAGATGTGCCTCATACGATGGGGAAACTGAGTCAGAAATTTATCTTATCATTCAATAGTGTCAAAATATTATAATTTAAAGGGACCACAAACAATAGCAAAATTAGGCTAGTAGCCTATGAGAAATTGCAAATACCCAAAAACAATGAACAAGTCCCAATGGGGGGCCCTGGGCCTATCAAATATTTCAATGGTTACACAGGGAATTTGATATCATTTTCTTCCGTTTCCACTTTAAATGAAATAATAATTATCTTTTTGGCATCCCTGCTTTCAATAAAAAAAATGAGGTATTATCATTTAAAAATGATAGCCCCCTGTCCCCCCCTCTATAGGCAATAATTTACATTTTTGTATTAATCATATTTTGGGTAACTTAGCTATAGCTAAATTTTGTCTCAATAGAAGGTTTTTTTTTGGGGGGGGGATAAAATTTTTTCAGAAAGAAGATTATATCTTCTTTAATCTATCAGGCGTTCAACAATTGTGTATTAAACATTAAGAAAATCTTATCTAAAAACAGCAAAAGAAAACAAAATTCTGCAAACTTATGATTCAGCTGTAGAAACAGTCTGTCGACTATCAATTTCAAATCCAACTGAAGCTGTATAGTAGTGAATGAGTCCTATTCAATATAAAAGTAAAATTCTTGACTACAAATGATGTAAGAAATAGCAATTGGGAACTGCATTCGAAATGATTTAATCTCTCTTCGTAAAGACGATACTTTTTTTGTCAACATATGAAGAACTGTGTATGTTGCAATTGCATATGTCTGGTTTTTATGCAAAGTAACAAAAGAGACGAAAATTAACGAACAAGAGAGTAGTGAAGAATTATGGTATGCAAAGTAATATTTGGCAGGGAAAGTCACTGGTGATAAATCGCTAGGGGTGGCACCTTGATTGGGTGATTTTCGGGGATTCGGGGAACCAAATTTTTTTTCGCAGTGACGCAAAGATTTTCGGGGAAATACCCGAAAATTCGGGGATACTGCAAGCCCTGCTTGATTTCTAATCAGGAAAAATCGAAATACTAAACCACGCGAGAAAGAAAAGCTCCGACTTTGCGGTCGACGCAATAAGGAATTGCCGCAAAATTAATTCAAAGTCAGCCGAACGCCACCGCCTCTGCCGGCGGTAGGGTAGCGACACTTCGGCGGCGGTCAACCGGGCCTCTCATTGGCAGCGTTCGGTCGATCCGCTGGCGCGGCGCTGGGGTCTAGACATATCAGTGCCACTCATGCAAAAAAAGGGTGATTTCCTCGTTGTTCACAGTGGGGGCTATAATTTTTCGGCGTAGGGTTGTCGAAAGCGGAGATTCCAATGATGTACTTTTCATTTCAATCCAATACCATTTTCGAGTATTTTCAGGCTCCTTTTTAAAATTTATAAGAATTTTTTTTTCAAAATAATATTTTGTTATTAACATATTTTGTAATCGAAATAATCAGCTAAAAATGGATAGCCAGAATCAGCTAAAAATTACAATTTTTCGTCAAAGGGCTGTTTTTTTTAAGTATTTTTAAACTTTTGGTTGCTATGGGCTAGTGGTTCGCTTTGCCCTAGGTTGCAAGTTTTGCTGCAACCATGATAATATAGTGCTAAAAAAAAAACGATAAAACCATGAAATAGGGCTTTTAACAACGTTTGTTTCCTTTAGATAACACAAAATTCATAATTCCAAATTTTAATTCAAAATTTTAAGTAAAAATTCAAAATTTTAAGGAATCAAGTCAAGAGGCTCTGATTTCTGTGTATTTTCCTGTTTTGCTATGAAATAAAAAAAAAGAAAATACGATCCACCTAGAACGCCTCTGTTTTTGTCAAATATTTTGGGAGGCAGAGTAAAGCATTGAAACAAAAACTGCTGAAATAGACCAATTTTAAAGAAAATACAAAGTATGTTTGAAAGTGCATGCATATTAAGATTTCTTAGGGGAGGAGGTTCAGGACCCTGAAGCCCCCCCTTAAGGGATACAAGTCTGATAACAACCTCTGCTGGGATGTCTTAACATCGAACGGCGATGTCAAGCAGTACAAACTCCCATCAGGTGAAACTGTGTTGCCATAATAATAATAATAATTTATTATAAGCCAAAAACAGGCCATACAGCACAGTATTCTTAAATACACTCCACAAGAAAAATAACATAAATATCAAGTTTCACTAATTGATGTCAACGCTTCATTTACATATTTACATAACTGCCTGATTGTCCTTTTTACAGTCGTCTTCAGGATTCCCGGGAACTCCAAGTTACCACTCTCAAAACACTTTCCCCTGAATAGAGAAAGTGGCTGGCACTTAGTGAGAATATGGGCCACATCCTCAATAACTAGGTCACATCTGGGGCAACAGTAATCTGCATCTACATCTGGGGCCACTTTTTTTCTTTCAAACACTCTTTTTCTATTTTTTAGCGGCAGGCAATTCGCTTTAGTGGCTTTTTTAGAAGCAGGCATAGATAGATAGATAATTTAATGCTCTAAAGCCACACGGGCCAATACAAAACTTAACATATTGAAATACATAACACTTTAAAAGGCAATAGCAGCAAGTCTCTGTAGATAGACAAGCTTTCGGTGAACGATAACGGGTGCTGGCTCAAAAATCCTGTATGTAGTGCTTCGCTTGTATGTGACAAGTCCTCAGCTAGGTTATTCACTGACATGCCAAATAAGCATGAGGACGAAAAATATTCTTTGGCCAGCCTTGTCAATGAATCTACCCTAAACGTGGGACACAGAATGTTCACTGAATATACCAAATTCGGAGGTAGTCCTGCTTGTTGGAATCTACTCAACTATCAGGCTGCTTGCATTTTTCTAAGATTAGCTGGTGCTGTAGAACTAAACCCAATGGTAGCTTGTTGCATATACCGTGATTTTAAACCATCAGACATCGAAGGCTTTTAGACCAGCCCCTCCCCCGAAATCTCAACATGTCCCTACAATTTGTTACATTTTCCTTATAATCTTTCTTTCAAGTTGTCCCTCCCTTAACGTAAATTCCTGAGTATATACTTGCTGCACCCTGATGAAGTTTATTAAAACTGCAGTTACGGATACGTAAAGCAGGTGATTCCATGATTCCATTTAGAGATTCCATGAAAATAAAGGTCAGTTGCGTTATTCATGATCGATCTTGACTTCGAAAATAATGCTTAAACTGGGATTTCTATAGAAAGATATTTGATTATATGTACTTTCACTCCCAACTGAAGGGCAGAAATTCGAAGACAGCAGTAGAACTGTGAAATGTTGTACCCAAAAAAGAAGATTGACATTGCCTGTCTGTGTGCAACGCCTGTTTTGAGGACCTGCACCACAGGTCAAAAACATTCCATTTATCATAGCTTCAAAGGGTGCTGTGTTTGGGACTGTTTCTGCTGTTTTCACGTGAAAACGTAGGTTTTTCTTCCAAGTTTGTCATAATTTCAATACACCTGAAACCATTTTTGTAAACTTCTGCTTTTTATTGGAGCATATCCAAATCCCACACATAGCAACTAATAAAAACTGAAGAGTAGATCATACGCTCGATAAGAAAAAAAAATCTTGACTAAAAAGGTTAAGGTTACATAGCTCGATTACATCATTACGCATACTTTCCACTAATTTTATTAGAATTCTTATCTTTTTTTTGCATGAAAATTCCGTTTTACTGGATTTGAACTAGAAAAAAATTAAAGTCAATTAAGACAAAGAGAGTGGATGGAAATTTCATTAGAAGTTACATAGGCAGAAAAACTTCATATCACTCAAGAGAGATTTAACTCCGAAAAGAATTTCTGTAATGTTGCTGTAAATTCTGTAGGTTATCCCTTTGTGGTAGAAGCATTTTGTGGCAAATTTCAAATAGTCCGGCCACTTCGTGGATCCCTCTCCCATTATTTTTGAAGTTCCGGCTATTTCTCTGTTGCTGTGTTGATTAGAACTTAGCACTATAAATTTCTGTATTTGCAAAAATTTAATCCAAACCCCCCAATTAGAAATCCTGGATAGACTATTCAATTAAGTTGGAAGTTATACATGTGAGATGGGACAGTAGCGAACCACTTCGCTGGCTCACCTTCTTTCTTTCTGCTTTCGCAATCATAAATAATACAAATTCGAATTATTTTTCAAAGTTGATCAAGCTACTGAGAAATATACGCTGGATTGTTTAAACAGAGGAAATGGGAGTAGCTTTTATATACGCCGAGACTGCAGTAGACAGATGTTTTTTTAGGATGATCGTACTGTTTTAATTTTTCTACAGCGTTTCATATCAACAAGCAATATAACAAACACAGATAACAAAAGCCTAACACCGCTAATTCACACCAGTTCAACAAAATGTTTACCCATAACAGCTGAAATCCTGCGATTTAGAAAAAATGACTAACCTGCTTTTGGGAATGATGTAATATTAACGTCAGACGAATGTGGTACAAAGTGCGCCTTGCAGGATTGAAGGATAAAAGGGTCTCCAAGACCTGGTCTTGCTATGTATCCATATTCTGTATGCCTGTAAGATTGTAATAGCTCAACTCCATCAAAAACTGAGAAATACTTTATTATAGATACGAGAACATGACTAAAATCCTATACAAGCCTATCAATTCCGACGACATGCTACATAAAGCATCAGTTCCAGCAACAAAATGAAGTTTTCAATACTTCTGACCACATCTATATAAGAATATTAGTTTTGACAACAGCTATAAAAAATATATATAGCCTATATAGTTTTTGAGCAAATGTCCTATGCCTGGTTCTTCAGCTAAACTCACATGCAGTAACCCAGCTGGCAGGTGCAATAAAAATACCTGGCTCCCATGCCTGGATTTACCAATAGACCCACTAGGCCCGGGGCTACGGATGCACATTGCCAGGGGCGTAATAAATTATCACTGAGTGATTTTATTCTTAACAAAACTAGACTGATGTGATTTATTGTAAGCGCCAGGTTCACTCCATCGCCGCGCGGCCAATTCATAGAAGTGATTTTAAAACAGCAGAGGAATTCTGTAGCCACTTATAAACTGTCAGATGTCTCGCAAGAATGGTAGCAGGAGATTTCGATATCACCTCTCTCTTTCATTACTTTTGGCTCATCAGTTGCGATCTGTTCAATGATTCCACTATCCCCGAATTTTTTAAGATTTCCCCGAAAATCTCGCAAAAATGGACCAACACAGACACTTGGACCTAGAAGCGTCAAACCTTTAAATTTGGCCCTGCTGATCCCCCCCTAAATAAGAATTAATTATGATGTGAGATTACATTTTTTAGATTTTTGTTTTATTAAAATGAGGTAAAACCTACTTTAGCTACTTTTTGCTATCTTGGAAAGGGGTTATGTAAGGAAAATCAAACTTTCAGGGATGGGTCTAGAGGCTAAAGTATGTCCCGGGAAGGTATTTTGAAGTACCTACCTCCACTCATCCCTTTAGACGGTCCTGAAATTTGCTTACATGACAGGTATGTAGCCTACCTATTGAAATTTTGACAAAACAACATTTTACCTTAATTTTCAGTTATCAATTTCTTTTTGTCTGGCATTAGTTCATGTAATTCCTGTTATTTAAGTAGAATTTTAAGCCATATCTATGTTTTTTTTTCAAAATTTAGGAAATGTATTTGCATAGGCTATCTTTAAAACCTTATAAATTGGGATTGAGCAAAGTTGTGAATCTGAAAACAATTTTGTTGTACTTGATTTAAGCAAAAGATCTATTTTGTAAGGTTTCTCTTTTATAACACACAGATTTTTAAAGGTCATCATAGGTCACGACATTCTTGAGGGAGAAGTAGTTGAAGTAGGTACTTCAAGATACCTTCACGGGACATACTTTAGCCTGAAGACCTATCCCTGAAAATTTCATTTCCCTAACCTAACCCCTTTTCAAGATAGCAAAAAGTAGCTACAGTAGAACTTTACCGTTTCATTTTCCTAACCTAACCCCGAAAGTAGAATTTTACCAAAAAATTAATAGAACATAGGCATAAAAATGAAGCATAAAAACAAAATTAACCTACCTATAAAAATAAGGAAATCCTTTCCATAGATTATTCAAAGAGCTATCAAATTGTTTCAATTCCCAATTTTCAGGCAGTTGACTATTGAGTATTTTAACACTATCTTCCATTTTTCAACCTTCTTCACCATTTGTCAAAAAATTTTGACTGATTGATTCAATATTTATTAGGTTAAACGTGTTTACGACGATTTTAAATTTCCGCGAAACCAGTTTCACAAATTACTCTACAGGTTGATATGAACCTGTATTCTGACTTTTAATGGCACTAACCTATGCTAATCTCATCAGAAATGGTCTATTGTTTTGGTTGATCTTAAAAGTAAAAGTTTATTGCGAAAAACAAATGTATGGTGATTTTGAAGAAGAGCCTGAAAACCCTTGAAAATGGTAGCCCCCCCTCCCTAAAGGCCCCCCCTAAAGTTATCCAATCAAATTTTGAGATAGCCATTTTGTTCGAAATAGTTCTAAGTCCAACTATCTATAGTTTTGATGATGATATGGCCCTCCTTAGTCCATGGGGAAAAAAAGATGTACGCTGTATCGTTATAGGAAATATCGATATCACGTGTATCAGTATAGGTGTATTGATGTTGGGCCTATTGCTATCACAGGTATCTTAGACAGATTTTTAATAGCTCATATAAAATATATTGCTCATATCTACGTCCTTCTTATAAATTTCGCCATCAGCAAGTTCCAAAAGGGACTGAAAACGGCACTTTTGGTGCCATGTATCCAGTGGAAAAGCTGGGGCTAGTGGCCTACCAGAACTTTTTAGAGTGACGTTTAATGGTTCCTTTGAAGTTATTGCTCATATCTACATGATTTTTGTCAATTCTACCATCCGTAAGTGTGATATAGCACTAAAAACAACACTTTTGGTGTTACTCATTAAGTAGAAAGGCTTGGAAGTATAAAACGATATCATCATTGTAATAATTATAGTCCAAAACCTTTTACTGGATGTTTGCAAGAACACCTCCCGTATATTCCTCCTCCAAACCTCCTTAATAAGCTGCGCAATTAATGTACAAACACCAATATATCAAATTAGATTATTGGAGGCGTGGTTCTTTTAGTATAGCGTTGGACTTAAAATTAGTGTGTCTCGTGTTTGATTCCTGCTTGTTTTTTTTTTTTTCAATCACGGTTTTTTCCCTTCATTTTTAGATAATTTCTCTGTTTTGTAAATGTGATGCACCCATTTTTTAAAAAATGTCTCGGGAAAGTATTTGGTTAAGCATTTTGTTTCAAAAGGAAATAGAGGTAATACAGTTTATAGTTTGCAACAACTTTCTTGGTAGATCAACTATACCAAAATCCATATAATACCAAAAACGAAATCGCGAAACTAAACGAACTAAATCCATAATCCATACCAAACGAAACTAAATCCATACCAAAAACGAATGGCGTAATTTTGTCAAAATCCTGTGGGGGGGAGGGGTCAAAGTTGGACCCAATTTTCTTAAACCAAGTAAAAATGACAGAGAATTTTGAAAAAAACTAACCATATAGTAATAAAAAAGGTAAAGATGTACTAAAGAAAACTGACCTGTTTCAGTGGATGCTTGAATTATGCAGGCTAATCGTAGTTTTGACAACATTTTTGGAGAAACTAAATTTTAGAAGGGGGTAGCAAACTTGTGTCTGGGGAAAAATTGAGGTCTAAGAGCAACAGATACAAGTCATATTTCAAAGGTAAATATGACAATTCCATAATATAAATTTGTCTAATATTAACTGTCAGTTTTTCCAGGATATCTCTTCTTCCTTTTCGTTCTCGTAACAAACGCTATGTACAAGAATCTATCATTCATAGCTGCACAACACACAAATAGGAGAGGGACAAATGGCGCAGTCCCAAACCCAAATAAACATCATTTTCATAAGTATTCCTGTATATCGTGTTATGTCCTGTTTTTATGATGTTTTCCCCAAAATGTATTCCCCAAATAGATGTTTCTGCCAAAATCTCATGATAATAATTGTTTTCAGAATAATTTCGAACATTTTCTTCACCATTTACCCATTCATTGCTCTTTTTTAAATTCCCGGCTCCCCAAATTTCAAAACCGGTTTCTGCTTACGTGCTCGGTAAACTCGAAATCTTGCCCTTGATTAAATTGTCCAGACCTAAGATATGGCTATTGGAAACTTTCGGCACCTACTTTCCACACAATTTCTGGGTAAATAATCCCACCCCGTGGAAAGTATAGTGGTCTCATTCACTTAGGGGAGAGGCCAAATTTTACAAAGACGGAAGAAATTATACAAAAGCTTGTAGTGGGGGGGGTCAATTTATTTGAACGCACACATACGGTAGAATATAAGGCCGAAGTGGCCACACTCTTATCCAGAATGCGGTCACCTCCAAGAGGTAACAAGAAAATCAACCAAGTGGGTAGTTTCGTTTACCTGGGTAATATTATTAGCAAATAGTAATGCAGCAATGATGTGAAGGTAGAGTGGGTAAGGATCAGTGTTTTTTTTTCGAAGTTGGAACAAGTTCGGAAGAATGGGACATTAAGTCTTTGATTAAGCTTAGGATATTGGAAGCAACGGTAATGACAGTCATGTCAAGTATGCATGTGAAGCACGTGCGTTTTCGGATGACTGATATAGATGTGCTAGATGTTTTCCAGAGGAATTATTTAAAGAAATTTTTAAGCACTCGTTTGACTGACCGTACATCAAACAAAAAGCTTTACAAAGAATGTGGTTAGGCGTCACAGTCGATTCAATTTACGGGTACACTGGTTAAAACCTGAGTGATGCTAACAACTTAAAAGTAAACACAGCAGTTTTTTAACGATTTATAAATCGTTTATTCAATTTGATCATAAAGAATCGATGCCTGTAGATTATATAATTTTAGCAAAATGGAATTATTATCAAATGGTAAGTTTTAATCGATGTTTTAACCCTTTTCTGTAAATTAAAATAAGATAAAAAATGTCTCATCTTTGTGGTTCCAAAAAGTGCTTAGAATTAAATTTCCGGGTAAAACGACTATTATGTTCAGAAACAGCATAAGAAAAGGCATCGAATGATATGTTCACGTTATTCGTAAGTCAGTAACGTAAACTCCTCCGCTTTTACCCCAATTTCTAGTGCTATAACGAAAGAATGGATAAGATGGTTTTGTTACGTTTTACGGATGATAGGTTGCCAATTCGTGTATTTTAGTTACCCATCTAAATCCAAACAAAATATACGTCTTCGAATGGGATGGAGGAAGTAATGAAAAATAATTTAAATAAAACAGGAAGTTTATGGGAGAGAGAACAGAGTGAAACATTGAAAGAATTAAGGCGATTAGCATATGCAGCTCGTTTGATCTGAGTAGGCTGGGTGTAGTAATGAGTTAGTAGTAGTAGTTTTAAATTGCCTGAGTAATATTTCTGGCTCTATACCAACGATTGAGCAATATCTTTTATATAAATTGCAATTGGTATGCGGCTGCCCATTTACAAGCCAAATGAACCTCTTCCCTCGTAGCCCTAATAGACTAGTTAATCTAACTACAATATTAAGATCATCACAAATGTCCAAATCTACATTGCTTAAGAATGTTCGATCTACCATAAATCTAATCAGAATTAAGTTCGAATTTCCTATTATTTTTTTTTTGCCGAAGGAAGAAGAGATTAGGCCCGTTTTTTAGCACTAAGATCTTACATCTTTCTGCAAAGATTATCGTTTTTTAACTCATCTTTGTTCTAAGATCTTACAGCTCACTGATGTTAGCAAAAAGTGTGAAGACCGCCACTGTTTTGCCATATAGAACAATGATGAGAGAACCTTTATGATCTACTCATTATTGCTCTCAGACCGCTGATCAGAGCAGAAGGATGAAAGACGTTTGCACAAAAACGACCAAAGATGTAAGATCTTTGTTCAAATATTTTACTTTTAATGGTTCGTTTACACATTGCGGAAATTCCTGCGGATTTAGCAATCCGTGCGAAAATTCCGTCCGTTTTTTTGCTAGAAAAAATCTCTAGCTTTCCGCAACGTTTTGGTCAAATCAGGACGGAGTCTTGGCAAGATTTTTAAATGAATAAAATCATGACTATGGATTATCAAAAACTACACGATCTTATAACTTTGGTTCAAGGCTACCCCCAGCTTCTATGATCCTGCGCACCCAAGCTATAAGAAAACTAACAAAAATGGTGTCATTTGGCTCTCTGTTGTTCAACGGCTTTCAGCATTGGGTAAGAACATAGGTCGTGCTGTTGCAATGATTTGAAATCTTTGCCTTAAAACGCAGTATTATTTTAGCCATAGTTCCTACAGATACGGACGGATTTCCGCAATGTGTAAACGAACCATAAGCGTTTTCTGACAAAAGATGTAAGATCTTAGCCGATTGATGAGTGAAAAAACAGGCCTATTAGAGATGAATCCTAGTTAAATGCTATTCTTTCCTTTTTCTAATATTATAGTGGCTTATTTTGAATGGTAAGTTTGGTGACGATTATTAACAGAAACTGTTGCCTAAATTATTAGCTTAAATCTTAATATTTATCATAAGAAAATAAAACGTGACGGAGCAAAACTAACTACAGACAAACCAATTCTACTAACTAAGTCGATGTCACCAATTAGAACACAACATCTTGAGCAGTGGATCGGCTTTTCCCATGAATCAAATCTCTTTAAATTCGACAAGTGGATAATAGTCAACTGGAAGATTTTTTTTCTCAATTTTAAATCAACGTAAAAAATTGGTGCTGGGTGGAGCCCTTTTGATTTTGGCACAACAACATTTTTTCAGACAAAATCAATATGAAAACCGCCGTAAGTTTGTCGACGACGCTGTCGTTTATTGTGGAATATTTAGCGCAAAACAAAATTGTGGAGTTTCAGTTTGAATTTTTCAGTGTTTCCACAAAGGATTGTAGGATGCCAAGTCTCGAGATTAATCGATATAGGCCCAATATCAGATTTGATCCCCCCCCCCAACAAAAAATAAATAAATAATTTAACAGAGCCGAAAATTTCCTACCTGCTGACAAAGTAGATCAAGATTTTTGGCTTTACTTTCTCGAGTGCTTTCAGTTTCTCTGAACATAAAGAGTATGTGGTAAAAAGGACAAACGCTTGTCTACAGACTTGAAATGAAATGAGGAGATTCACCCTAGATACAGAGAGCGTCAGGTTGCATATCTAACGAATGCACAGCCCGTTAATTTGTAAATTAGTTTTGTTTTGGCACCTTCAGGACGAAGAACAGAATATCTCTAGCAAGAGCTTGAGATGGTAGAGACACGAGCGGTGTTAATTATTTTGGGCTACCGGGATATCGCCTACGAAAAAACCAATGGAAGTACACGGGTTATCGTTGCTCCAAGAGCAGTATCAAGTCCTGATAATGGGATTTGAACAATTTACTCTCTAAAATCGAGCACCGTTATATTTTAAACAATTAAGCATCTCCATCAAGAATTAAAAGCAAAACAAACAGGCTTGGTTATTCATTTTTATTAGCTTTTGTAGGTTCTGTATAATAAGTTACATTTTCTCAGTTAAATTGTGTGGATTATTTGCAGTAAAGAAACACATAAATCCGAAAATTCTATGTTTTTTTTTATTAAACCGGCCTGTTTACCACTATCTTACTTATTTATACTTAGGCCTTCCCACGGCTAGAAGTGCATTAGGCAGAAACGGTAGAGCTCCAAGTCAATGGATCTTGCGCCAGGAGCCAGAGCTCATTCAGTATAGTCTGAAAACTTGTTGCCTCTTCTCCAGGGATCGACCTAGCGTGATGCGCTGTATTCTGTTCCATCAGAGACCGTTCAGCACCAGAAACCGTTTGGGATGCTTGCATCATTCAGGCGGATCCATTGCTCCCAATTTCTTCATCGCCTCATTCTGGTCTCGTTGGTCACCAGTGATTGTTCTGTATCTGCTATTATCTGGGCATCCGTCACTCTGTCGGTTTAGTATTTCCATGGTTTAGCAATGATTTCTATGAGTTCTTTGAAAGCGAAAATCTATTTTTGCAATATTAAAGCAAATGATAAAATATAAGAAATTAAAATAAATTGCGGGTAAAACTTTATTTCTTAATGAATTAAAAACACTATAAGCTAACTAAGTTCATACTATTACGCTGAAAGTCAAACCCACTAAAAGAAACAAAAATACAAAATTATCGCTTAATGTTTCTGATGAAATTATCCAGATTATATTCAGTTTCGTATTGCTCTTCAGACCAAAGTTCGGGGAGGGATTCTAGGGTAGCACGGAGACCACCAGTTTTATAGCTACCTCCAGCTTTGGAAGTGTTCCATTCATTTCCATATGTAAATAGATCCAATATCTAAAATTATATTAAAATTAGTTGCACTATTCTATGAACAAGGAGGCAAAAATAATACATAGCACTGAGGAACAAACTGATAAATACAAAAATAAAACCGGAGTATTTCCTTCAGCCATAATGTTATAACAATAATAAACAAAGTCAGCCAATTTGGATGTCTTGGACTTAAGTTTAATGGTTTTAACAAATCAAACTTATGCAGCTCCTTTTGCTAAATTAAAAATTATAATCAGATGTTTTCTAACATTCACATTTTTTTGCCGTATGATTTTTGAACCACCGTAGTTGGAATTTGTGGCATTTCAGACACCTATCTAGAAATCTCATGGACTACATACAGGAAGATATTAAACTTGGCAAAGTTATGTAATCGTCCAGCAATTTCGTCGATGGACAGACTTGCACTAAGAGAGGTTGAAGTATATTTAGTTTTGTCCTGGACAATATTCCCATAAACTACAACACATTTGTCATATTTGTCATGGTCTAATTATTGTAGACTTTCCCTATAATTTTCTTATAGTTCATCTTATCCCATGAGATAATAAGCCGAATGCTAAGGAGGAGCTTAACCAAAGCTAAAGAAGAGCTGAAGAAGTAATTGTGCATACTCTATGAATTATTTAGAAGATCTCTGACCAAAAACTGCTGTTCGAAGCTATGGAGACCAGGGAATTTTCGTTGTGCATTTTTATAAAAGACAAAATCATTTTAGGTTTTCAACAATCAAAAATTAGATCGGTCTATGTCTACTTATTACTTGTTAGAGTTGGTATCCAGTCTAGTAGCCCCTCCCTGGATAGAAAAATTTCTAAGTGAAGCCAGACTTCCCAGTTTATTCACTAAATAAAGTCTAACACATACAAATGCGAAGATGTGATCTATGATGTAATGTACCTGCTATGTGCAGGGCCGTTCCTGGGGTTTGAAATGCCCGGGGAAAAATTAATTACAGCGCCCCTCCCCCTCCCGACTCAAATATAAGCAAAAAGCCGAGTCAAAGTGAAAAATTTGATCAAAGTGGGTAATACCCCAGATGCGGCACCCCTTCCCCCCAAGCTGCGGCAACTGGGGCAGCTGACCCGGTTACCCCCCCCCCCGAGGAACAGCTCTGGATATGTGTGATATGTGTGCTATAGTGATATAAGATTATTTTATTTCATCTCAGAGTAGAATAGAAAGAAACCCAGACTTTTTCGACAGAGAAATCACAGTTTCTGTTTAATCAAATTGCATTTTCTACAGCCAGGAAACAAGCATTGATTTAAATGCTAATTTGCTATACCAAGTTTTGGGAACGTCTATGTTCCCAAAAACTCGGGAACATAGTTCTTTTACTATGTTTAATTGGGAACGTCTGCAGAATTGAACGGTATCACCTTTTTTATTTATCCTCGTTTAGAACATGTAATTAGTCAACAATCACCAAGTAGCCTGGAAACTATAATCTACAATTACTCAAAATTGTTAGCAAAAACATTAAAAAAATCAGCACATAAAAACCACGGGAAATATAGCAAAAGGGATTGTATTTTAAAATTCAACTTGCGAAAGTGAGGAAGAAAACTTCAGAATACCAAAGTTTTTTAACCACAATAAAAACAGCAAAGTATTTAAAAAATTTATTATGCAAAAACTGTAGCCTAATGGGAAAGATTCTGATTAAGTACATTCGAAGAAAGGGAAAAACTTTCTTTTATGAGCACATATTCTAGTTCTTGGAACAAGAAAATAATCAAATTTGTTGGCCAGTGTTATCTTGGGAACGGGTTTTGGCAGACATGTTAAGCCTGATAATTGGAAACTTACACAATATTCCAAATAACGTGTTTCATCCCCACAACTAACGATTTCGTTTTGAAAAGCCTTTAGAATTGAGGCAATCGACTTTAATTAAATGGAAAATCTAAGTTCTGTTAAAATGGCTTGGTCTTGGGCTCCTTCTAATTTAACCATAAATTAAATGATCAACGCTGACTTAAGTCTGTGGAAACTTAATCTCTAGTCCGAATTTTGCTACAAACGTTCAAATCCGGCAAAAGCGGCAAAAAGCTATATTTCTTAAATATAGCTTTTTGCCGCTTGTGAATATAAAAAAGTAGTGCTTACGATATCAGATTTCGTAAAGTCATGTGTTCATGGTAAGATGGCAACGAGCCAAATTACGAATTATAAGGATCACCGCATACTTTTTTGGAAGAAATATTAAAATCTTCGCGTTAAAATACCCCTATTCTATTAGCGAGAGGATGTTGACTTCCCGCCACCTGGTGTAGCCCACATCTTGGAGCACCACGTGTGCCATATAGCTTCGTCATGCTCGGCACAGTCCCCAAACGGCTCGACATACTCCCAAAGCCCTTGGCACAGTTCCGCCACGCTTGGCACGCGCACTCTGGTGTACATGATTTCCGAAAGAGAGAGAGAGAGCGACCCCTCGGCAATTAGTAATTTGGCTGATTTACGAGAATGAAACTTCCATACTATGGTCATATATGGGGATGTTTGATTGTCTATGGCAAAAAGCAATGAGAACAAATCTTATTTTGACCTTGCTGAGGCATTTAAATTAATTTTTAAACATACTTTTCTCTTTTTTTCTGCAAAAGTGATCATTTTTCCCGGTCATATTTTAAATAGAAAAAGGATCTGAACGAACTAAAAATACTAATTACTAAGCAAAAAAAAAAAAAAAAAAAAAAAAAAAAAATGCTAAAAATACTTAAGAATGCTAATTAAAGATACCCATAAATAAAACACTAAAAATCTATTTATAAAAATACTTGGTCAAGATCTTTTACAGGGAAAATGATATGAAATCAAACAGTTCGTGGTAACAAACTTTAAATAAGGAGCGACCCGGCTCAATAGTAACCGAAACTCTAAAAAACGGAATTTTAATACCAATAGGTACATCAAAAGAATCAGATTTTTATGTGATTTCAAATATATAAGTTTCATCAAGTTTAGTCTTGCGCATCAAAATTTACGCAAAAATTTGCATTATTTTCGAAAAAAGGGGGAAATAACCCCTAAAAGTCATAGAACTTCAATGAAAATTACACCATCAGATTCAGCGTATCAGATAACCCTACTATAGAAGTTTCAAGCTCCTATCTGCAAAATGTGTAATTTTGTATTTTTTTTGCCGGATGCGTGCTTATTTGTTTGTTTTTTGTTTTCACCAGGGATGATCGTATCGATCCAGTAGTCCTAGAATATCGTGAGAGGGCTCATTCGAACGGAAATTAAAAGCTCTATTGCCCTTTTTAAGTGACAAAAAATTGGAGGGCAACTTGGCCCCCTCCCAAACTAATTTTTTCCCCGAAGTCACCCAATCAAAATTTTGAGATAACCTTTTTGTCCAGCATAGTCGAAAATATAATAAATATGTCTTTGAGGATGACTTAATCCCCCACAGTTCCTGGGGGAAGAGCTGCAAGTTATGAAATTAGCCCATTGTTTACATATAGTATTGGTTATTGGGAAGTATACCGACGTTTTCAAGAGGGATTTTTTTCTCGTGGGGGGAGGGGGTCGGAGGAGGATCTTTCCATGGAGGAGGGACATTTTTATGAAGGGGGCGCCGGATTTCCCAGCATTATTTAAAAAACGACCAGAAATTAAATAAAAGAACTATCACTTGGATTTTTGTTTTCAACTGAAAGTAAGGAGCAACATTAAAACTTAAAACAAACAGAAATTATTACGTATATCAGGGAGTTCACCCCATAGTGAATATCTCGCTCTTTACGCTAAAGTTTTTTTCAGTATTTTCAAAAGAGCTATCTATTCTAATTAACCGGCCTTTGTGATTCAGGAGTTTATAATTCAAACAAAATTCGAACTCTAGCATGAAGAGCGAGGTATTGACTAGGGGGCGAACTTCCTAATATACATAATAAAAACATACGACTATAGAAGTTCGTTACGTAAGTTACGTCAGAACAAAATTTCGAGAAAGCCATTTAGCCAAAAAAAGTAAAATTAATATGCAAATTTCGTTTTAACTATTCATGTACGGTGAGCCAATGTCAAAGCTGCATTAATTCAAAAACGTTCAGAAATAAAATAAAAAAAACAAGTTTTTTGTAACTGAAAGTAAGGAGCGACATTAAAACTGAAAACGCACAAAAATTATTCCTCATATGAGAGCGGCTGTCCCCTCCTCAACGCCTCGCTCTTTACGCTGTTTGACTCTGTCCCACAACTTTATTTTTTAAAACAATAAAATACTTTAGTGTAAAGAGGGAGCCGTTGATGAGGGGACAGCCCCTTTCATATACGGAATGATCTCTGTTCGTTTTAAGTTTTAATGTCGCTCATTACTTTCAGTTAAGAAAAAAATTTTTTTATTTAATAACGATACAAGAATAACCATAAATTCTGAAGCCCATACAGGAGAAACATAATATATTACAAACTTATCACAGGCAGCGCAATAGCGCTGTCTAAAAAGCGATGTGGGTCAATGCAACCTATTATTTATTTATCATTTTTTTTTTGTTCATTTTACACCAGGACACTTCGTATAAAAGGAGTTGTCGTATAAACTTCGAAATTGGCTCATTCGATTGGAAATTCAAAGTTCTAGTACCCTTTTTAATAGTCGAATGTGGTTGGAGGGCAGCCAGCCCTCCCACCAAGCCCATCATTTCCCCAAACACATTCAATCAAAATTTTGAGACAGCTAGTTTGTTCAGCGTAGTTGAAAGTTCCAGTAATTATGTCTTTGAGGATGATAACCCCCCTCCACAGCTCTCAGGGTAAGGATTGTAAGTTACACTCCGGGGGGGCATACAAAGTTTTTATGGAAATCGTGGTCGAATAAACTTCAGAGGGGGTAATTGGATTGGAAATAAGATCTTCTAGTGCCCTTTTTAAGAGTCAAAAGCGACGGAAGGCAACAAGCCCCCCCCTGACATCCTCTTTTCCACAAACGCATCCAATTTCGAAACGATTAAAATTGTGAGATTGGCATTTTGTTCACGATAGTCCAAAGAGCATATGACAACGTCTTCAGGGTGGACACAACCCCCCAGAGCCCAGGGGCAAAGGCTGTAAGTTATGCCCGACATATAAGGTTTTTATGGAACGGGTGGTCACATAAATTTTGTTTCGGTTGGGGCTCATTTGATTGGAAGTCGGAAGTTCTAGTGCCCTTTTAGGGGTCAAAACTGAATGGAGGGCAACCAGCCCCTCCACCAAAAGCCTAAAACTCCCCAGAACACATCCGATCAAAGTTTTAAGAGAAAAGTTTTGTTCAGCATTGTTGAAAGGTCCGGTAATTATGTCCTTGGGGATGTCAACCTCCCCACAGTCCTCAGGGCAAGGGCTGTAAGTTAGGCAATTCGTTGATTCTTTAAACGTAGTATATGTTACTGAGAAAGATATGTATATTTGAACTTTACTTTCTAAAATGATGAATTCAGGGCATTCAGATGAGCCTATCAGAGAATATACTAATACTACTATCACTAATACATTTACTACTGCTACTAACACTTCAATTAGGCCTACTACTTCTATTGCAACTGCTTGTAAAGGCAATACGTTAATACTACTGCTGCCATTAGTACTACCGCTGTTACTATTAATATTACTACTAGCAATACCAATACTACTACTGTGCTTACTATTACAAGTATGCCTAAGGGTATAAAGGGAAAATTTTGATTTTTTTTTTTGGGGGGGGGGGATGAACTTAATCGCAACACTCTATCTGTATGCAAGTTGTCAAAAGGGCGTAACAGCAATATCTTAGGAACAGATTGGTGTGTGAAGTTGAAACTAACAGGGCTTGTTGTGGGGGATGTTGAACTAACCAAAAGTTTGTATCCAAATATTTGTATCCTAATGCTACTGCTTCTACTCATACTACTACTATTACTACTATTATTATTGCTACTACTACTACTACTGCCACTGCTACTAGTAAAACTAAGGGTATTAAGGCGAAAAATTTGTGAAATATTGAAACTGTATGGAACGAAATCGAAACGCAATATACCCACACAGATTGTCAAGAGGACGTATCACATATGCTTCAGGAACGGTTGACGGCATTAAGTTTAATATTTCAGCATGTGTTGAAGGGGATGTCGAAGAAACCAAAGGTGCTATGCGCAAACTGCTATTAATGGTTCTACAACTATTGCTACTACACAAGCTAAGAGTATTAAGCTGAAGCTTTCAAGGAATATTTAGGGGGATGTTGAACTAAATTAAAAAGTTCTAGTGCCCTTTTTAAGAGTCAAAAGAGATTGGAGAGCAAGCAGCCCTCCTCCCAAGCCCATTCATTTTCGAAACTCATCCTGTCAAAATTTTGAGCCCGCCATTTCTTTCAGCATATTAGAACGGTCCAGTAACTATGTCTCTAGGGATATTGGGTATGTCAACCCCCTAAAATTAGCTAGTTGGCATATTATATTTTAAAACTAAATCAGAAGGCACTGTTGAAATTAAGCTGAAATTTTCGGGGCTACTACTATTACTACTTCTACTCTTACAACTTAAACTAACCAAAAGAGTGTAAGTGTATCCAGGTTGTCACAGAGCACAGATAAAAAAAATTGGAAATAATATTATGTTTTATTTTTCAGGTCTACTTGAGGAGGTATAAGATTAAATTAAACAATACTATTTGTTTCAGGATTAGATGGGTGAAAAAGTTTCTCCAACATACAAATAGCAAGCCATACTATGGATTCTTACAGAAAAAATCCGAAATGATACATAAGATAATGTTTTTTTTCCATGAAAAAGACTTTGACAATGAAAAACGAACACAAATTAATTTTAAAAACTTTTTCCACAAAACAAGTTTTTCAAAGAAAAGTAAAGAGCTCCATTCAACCAGAAATGAGCAGACATCTTCCAAGTATCAAACTACCACAAATCACCATCAATGAATAAATGGAACACAAAACAAACAGAAATTACGATAAATATCCGAGTCAAACTCAAAATGAGCAAAATTAACATGAGTAGGGCTGACAACCCTCACGCCTTCTCAAGACCAGAACGTAATTTGCACTTTACTAAAAAAAAAACACATTTTAAATGTTTTCACTTTTTGGTCTTGGTGTTTTTTCTTTTTTAAACTAACAATCCTTAGCCTTTAACGATGTCAGAAACCTCAAAAAAGAGCTACCCCCTCAAACAAAGGGCCAAATCAGGATTTCATGAGGGTGGGCGTTTAAATGGCTACCATCAGTTGAAATGATGAATCTTGATCAATTCCAATAAAAACAAAACAGGTTTCAGACTTGAAAATTTTAAAATAAACCACTGTGTCATCTAATGGTGCTTGTTCAGTACTAAGCTTGTTTACTATTCAATTTGGAATATTAGTAGAGAAAATCAAATAGTAGAATGAAAGCAACGACAACTAAGGGTGTTTCACTAACTTCTATTTTTTTACTTAATAAGAAATGTACCAATTTTGTTATCACAACACGTGTTTACCGTCATTATTGCCTCAACTCCGAAGCTGGGCATCAAGTTCAGGCATGGTAAAATAGAAAGTAAAATATGCGTTTCAGGAAAATGAATCCCACTTTCAAATTTCTAATTCATTCTCGACTTTTTGATAAATTTTATTACAGATATTTTAAATTTGTTCTTATTTCACGGCAAAGTAACTGCAACAGTTTTTTTTTATGAAAATATTCATTGGAGACGAAGGAAAGCCAATATTATACATGCTTGAAACTTACTTTCTACTAAAAATAGCTACACAAATCTGGATATGTCACAGTCATTTACCTGAATTTTACAATTTATACTTGATATCCAGAGCGTATAAGTCTTCACTAATTTTCGATCAAACTCTTTTCGACCCGACATCCAGAAGAAAGAAAGTAAAATATATCCAGAAGCTATTTTTTGTGAGAAATAAGTAACTAGATAAAAATTAATATAACTTTCCAAGGCCTAATTTGTAAGTAGCAAGATGTCTTAAATGGTAACATTAGCAAAACAGTTCTGAAATCTACGATAAGATTGCTAGCCGGTTTCTCTTCCTTTTAACGCTGAGATATAGGCACTTTCACATCCTAATATAGTCGTGACCCCAAAAACGCGAAAGTATTCAGATAGACTTCGACATCGAAGCAAGAAAAATATGGGAATTACTTCGTTTCTTTCTTCAGATGGCTCACTGAGTCGTCTTCTTATTTTGACGGAGGTACTGTTGGTTTTAATATACCAATGCATGAGCCATTTTTCCGTCTTCTGACGGCTAACTGAGCAGCCCTCTTATTTGGATGCAGATATTGTTGGTTTTAATATACCAATGCATGAGCCATTTTTCCTTCTTCTGAGGGCTAAATGAGCAGCCCTCTTATTTGGATGCAGATATTGTTGGTTTTAATATACCAATGCATGATCCATTTTTCCTTCTTCTGAGGAGGGAGGTACTGTTGGTTTTAATATACCAATGCATGAGCCATTTTTCCTTCTTCTGACGGCTAACTGAGCAGCCCTCTTATTTGGATGCAGATATTGTTGGTTTTAATATACCAATTCATGAGCCATTTTTCCTTCTTCTGAGGGCTAAATGAGCAGCCCTCTTATTTGGATGCAGATATTGTTGGTTTTAATATACCAATGCATGAGCCATTTTTCCTTCTTCCGAGGGCTAACTGAGCAGCCCTCTTATTTCGATGCAGTTATCGTTGGTTTTGATATACCAATTCATGAGCCATTTTTCCTTCTTCTGAGGGCTAACTGAGCAGCCCTCTTATTTGGATGCATATATTGTTGGTTTTTATATACCAATGCATGAGCCATTTTTCCTTCTTCAGAGGGCTAACTGAGCAGCCCTCTGATTTCGATGCAGTTATCGTTGGTTTTAATATACCAATGCATGAGCCATTTTTCCTTCTTCTGAGGGCTAACTGAGCAGCCCTCTTATTTGGATGCAAATATTGTTGGTTTTTATATACCAATGCATGAGCCATTTTTCCTTCTTCTGAGGGCTAACTGAGCAGCCCTCTTATTTGGATGCAAATATTGTTGGTGTTGATATACCAATGCATGATCCATTTTTCCTTCTTCTGAGGGCTAACTGAGCAGCCCTCTTATTTGGATGCAGGTATCGTTGGTTTTGATATACCAATCCATGAGCCAATCCGGCACATAAAAGTGGGAAAGGTGGTTAGACTAATTAGGAAATAAAATCATATCTAATCGAAACACTAGTGTCGTCCAAATAAAAAAGGACTGCAAGTCATTAGAAGAAGACTTACTTCATTGGTCCCCATTGTTTCAATACTTGCGTTTTCAGGTGTAATAACCGAATTGACACTGGCCAATTTGAACTTTTGAAGCCTGAAAATAAGAATATAAATAATAATACAATAAAAATATAATAACAATAATAATAAATAAATAAGAATATAGTGATACAACCACTAGTATATGTAATATTACAAGCATTATCAAGATAGAACCTATTGATGATCTACACAACGTTACTCATTACGAGAAAATGACTCGAGGGAAGGGCTCAAAACGGAGTCTGCAACCATAGCGATTATTATATTTGGAAAGAGCGCTGAAAGGCACATCGAAATCCGTGTTCATCTTTTAGCTAGCGATTTAATACAAAAGAACTTAAATTTAACCAGGGATTCAACCCTGAATCACAGTAGAACAAGGAAATTATTACTATGAGGCAATAGTATAGATTACATATACTATGAATATTTTGCTTATATATCTAATGGTACTTTTAACAAAATAATAATGGGCAATCTGAAATCAGATTGAGATGTTCTTTAGATTCTTAGATACATCTAAAGAAAACATTAGTGATAAGTGAAAGCTAAGTATATTAGTTGCCTCTACACTGGTAGACCTACTGGGGGGTAGAATTCTTCTTTCTTTGCCCTCCTTTGTATTTTTAAGCATCTGAAAAGGTAATTCAGCAGCATTTTTGGTTAAAAAACATCACCAAGTGCTAGATAGCGTTGGTGATTTTTGGTTTCGACACTAGTGCCATTTTCCATTCTTAAAAGTTTCAGATATCTTTAGTAAAAACAGGTCTGAAAATCAATCAGCTAAACACTTTTTTATGCTAATACTACTGTTACTACTGAAGCAAAAAAAAAAAAAAAAAAAAAAAAAAAAAAAAAAAAAAAAAAAAAAAAAAATGTAGTAGCTTTTTCCTGGCGAAACTACTCTCCCATTTATTTTTACTGAATAAACTACCGGTTTCCTGGTGTCTGAGTTTCTAACTGCTGTCTGCTGTCATCTACCAAAAACAAGTAACAACCCCACAGTAACATCAACTTGACAAAAATTGACCGTATTTGAAAGCGGAGCACTGATGAGCCCCCCCCTTTCTCTTAGGATGAGGTGAGGGGGGGCATTGCTAGTTTTGTAATGCATTAAATTTTTCTATCTGTAAGCATCCCATTTTTCATCATACACAGCTATTATAGGTAAAGTCGAAACATTCAAATAAGAGGTTGCAATGGTCAGATTTCCATCATTTTGGTTTGATTACGAAAAGCAGTGGAGTTAACGTAATTGGATCCTATATTCTGAGAGGCCAAAGCTACCAACTTACAGGGAATGTTTTGCACATTTTTGAATTCAATTACAGAGTAATTGATGGTATTTGGTTTATTTTCCATCCCCTTTGAGAGCGTTTGCCATGTATAAGGCTATTTAAGTGTAGTAAAACGGTAAAAAAAAATTCAACTTCTATAATTTACTAATATATCACAGTAAAAAATAACAACCCATAATTTTTTGTTTATGCGCAGGAGTACGGCACACTACACGGCGTCCAGTGTTGCACCATCGGACGGAGGGTATTCTAATCTTTTGAGCTCATAATTATGCTTTTTTGGCTAGATTTATGCTAGGCATATACACTTCCCTAGGTTTCAGGAACAAGTTAATCAGTGGTATATTATCATTTACTTTGATAAAATACAAGTCGAATTCTAGTTGCATAGGGGGATTTAAAACATTCTCTCGTTTGTGGTAATTTATGTTCGTTTGAGATTGACTTGATTACTTACTGCAATTAAATAAAAAAAACAAGTTTTTTAAACTGAAAGTAAGGAGCGACATTAAAACTTAAAACGAACAGAAATTATTCCGTATATGAAGGGGGCTGTCCCCTCCTCAACGCCTCGCTCTTTACGCTAAAGTTTTTTTATTGTTTAGAAAAATAGAGTTGTGAGAAAGTCAAACTTTAGCGTAAAGAGCGAGGCGTTGAGCAGGGGACAGCCCCCTTCATATACGGAATAATTTCTGTTCGTTTTAAGTTTTAATGTCGCTCCTTACTTTCAGTTTAAAAAACTTGTTTTTTTTTATTTAATTTTTGAACGTTTTTGAATTAATGCAGGTTTTGATTTTTGCTCACCGTACATGAATAATTAAAACAAATTTTGCATATTATATTTGGTTAAATGGCTTTCTCGAAACTTGTTTGATTTTATTTACGAACGTTTTTATTAGTAATAAATATACGTAACTTAGAATTAACTTACGTAACAAACTTCTATATTCATAAAATTTTAACACGTATATTAGGGGGTTCACCCCCTAGTCAATACCCTGCTCTTTAAACTATAGTTCGAATTTTTTTTCCAGTTCTTTAAAAATGACCTCTTAATCACAATCAGTTGATCAGTTGAAAAACTTGTTTTTTTTATTTAATTCCTGATCTTTTTCTTTAATAATGCTGGGAAATCCGGCGCCCCCTTCATAGCAATGTCCCTTCCCCCATGAAAACTTCCTTCATGGAAAGATCCTTCCATATAGCCCCCGACCCTCTCCTTCCCCCACCTACCAGAAAAAATCTCCTCTGAAACAGTCTGTATACTTCCCAACAACCAATACTATATGTTAACAGTGAGTAAAGTTCATAACTTTCAGCCCACCCCCTGGGGACTTTGGGGGATCAAGTCATTCTAAAAGACATGTTTAGCATATTTTCGACCATGCTGAACAAAATGGCTATCTCAAAATTTTGATCGGGCGACTTTGGGAAAAAATTAGCGTGGGAGGGGGCCTAGTTGCCCTCCATTATTTTCGGTCACTTAAAAAGGGCACTAGAACATTTAATGTCCGTTCCAATGAGCCATCCCGCGATATTCTAGGACCACTTGTTCGATACGATCACCCCTGGGAAAGAAAACAGCAAAAATAAACAAATAAACACGCATCCGCGATCTTCCTTCTGGCAAAAAATGCACAATTCAACATTGTTGCAGATATGAGCTTGAAAATTCTGTAGGAGGGTTCTACGATAAGCTGAATATGATGGTGTGATTGTCATTAAGGTTCTATAATGTTTAGGGGGTCTTTACCACTTTTTTTGAAAATCAGCCGAAATTTATAAGGCGCGCAACCTTTGGTGTGTAAGATTAAATTTGATGAAACTTATATATTTGAAATCAGAATTAAAATCTGATTCTTTTGATGTATCTATTGGTATCAAAATCCCGTTTTTGAGAGTTTCGGTTACCATTGAGCCGGGTCGCTCCTTACTTACAGTTCGTTACCTGTAAGTAAGAACTGTTTGATTTCTGTTGGTTTTGTGTTTCATTTATTTATTGATAGCAATTTCTGTTTGTTTTACGCTTGAATTCTTATTTGATTTTATTTCTGCTCGTCATTGATTTAATGTACATGTTTACTTTTCTTTGAAAAACTTCTTTTGTGGAAAAGATTTATTTTTAATTAATCTTCAAAAAAAAAACGTCTTCTAATGATTCGAAATAACTTGGATTGGACGGACTGATCTATATATAGTCCCTCTCTTGGAAGAAGTTACAACAGTCTTGATGAGTTTTCACACTCAGGGTGCAAATCTCCGATGAGGATATTTGCAAATTGGAACAAGGCATTGAAGGCGGTCCACACACTCCATACATCGAGAAGTCTCACAATGCACTGGTGAGCAGCAAGTCACCTCAAGTCAGCGAGTTTAAGCAGTCTGTTCAGGCTTGTTTTATGGTACTCCTGAAACTCTATAGGGATCGCAGTTCTTTTTCGACTTGAAGAACCATAATTACCAAGCATCCTCACAAATTTCTCGATATTCTTTGGTATCTTCACTGCAGCAACAACAGCACATAGATGGGCAAAATGGCAAAGGCATTTCAAAAGAACTAAGTCCTTAGATTCCTTGAGCTTTTGAAAAACGCACCGTCAAAGGCCAGACCATCAACCCGTGGAAAAGGGTGTCCTCCCCCAACAGGAATCCCTTCATACAGTGGCTATTTCTTACCATACCTCTAAAAATTACCTATTTCTACCATTTTTCTACCCTACCGTCATCATCCGTCGGATCAACACGCAACTTTGCTGAACATTTTGAAGACGCCTTGGCTATTGTTCGTCACTTTGGACCCCCAGATTTCATTATAACTGTGACTTGCAATCCTGATTGGCCTGAATTTAAAGAAGCAGCAACTATTAAATTTGATGATAACTCTATTATTGAGCAGTCCCCTCACGATCGTCCCGATCTCATTACTCGAATTGCTAAACTAAAATTTGATGATATAATCAATGGTATTGATAAGTATCAGATATTTGGAAAGGTGGCAGCCTTTTTTTCAACCTGGATTAAAGCTGGATTTTCCCCAACGGAAAATTGTGGAAAAACACCATTAGCAGAAAGATTGATAGATTCAAGTTTGATCATCCTGAATAAATATATGCACATTTCCACATCATTCTTCAAAGGGTATTTGACGAGAACATATATTTATCCCGGGTATTGTCGGTAAATCCGTCTAGTAGCAAACTAAAGAATGTGTAATAGAGTTCGACAGCTATCCAAGAATTTTCATCATTGTGTAGAATTTTCCGTGTAATTTAAGTCAGGTTGGACTCAATAATCATTACTTTCAATCTCAAACCAGCATTCTTGTTTCGTTTTTTTGGCTATCTTTACTGTTCGCTTTATCTTTGGATGTGTTGTTATGTTTTTCTGCATTGTCTTAGATTATGCTACAATTATGCTGTCTTAGGGAGGATTATGCGTGGATGCTTTTGTTTCCTAATTATACTACGTTTCACATAATTATGCAACACCTGGAAACACTAAGTACGCCTTATTAACTTTTACAATAACATTTTAGCACGTATAGCTGAAAGATGAAGTTTAGCCTAAACTAACGTATTTAGAAAGTAGAGCGAAACTATAACGCTTCGTACATTTCTACTTAATATGATAAAATTGTTTATATAAAAAATTCACATTATTAGACAAAAAGGCAAAACACGAAATTAATTGGGGCTATAACAAAAGGTGCAAATAAATACTATCAACTAAATCGAAAAACAAAAAATGCGTTTGGTTAAGCAAGGGATCTGCATACGCGGAAATGTTTCACCAGTTATTGATAAATACAGTTAATGATAAAACATTAGAGCATATAGACAAGAATTTGATATTGTAAGGCAAGAATTGAAGAAACAGAAAGAAGCTGAAGCAGACGCCATATAAATGGTAACATCAATATAAACGGTAACATCAACCATTCTTTTCCTACCTAGAAACCATTTTTGTGCCATGGATATTCTCACGAGAAACACAATTTTAGCCATACTTAATCATATTAGTATAGATATGAAGAAGTGCCTTGGAATATGATACTCTATTGAAAACAATCACGTAACAAAGTTGTTGAAAACCAAAAATCTAAAAAATTGCGAAAACTGGTCAAATACTTCAGCCCTAGTTCCGATGGATTCAATCGGCAGAAATAAAGAGAAGGAAAAAATGATGAGAAGATCAAAATAAAGATATAATTACAGAAACTAATACACCAGCGAACAAGAGGACAAACAACAAAGGTAAAACAATGAGTAATTATTCCAAGACGGTGAAGTCATTACTAATGAGAGTGCTTGTATTAATTTGTTAATGGATATTAAACAAGTTTTGTTCGGGAGACAATAGAAAATTAAATTAAGAAAAGCAATAATACTTCTGTAAATAGAGATTTGGGAAAATATTCACTCAAATCATTATACGCAAATTTAATTAAGAATTGTATGCTAAATATTATGTTTTGTTCATTACAAAAGCGATAGATGTAACAATTTCCTTTAACGTGATCCCTTAAACAGCTCTCTATGATGTTCCAGTGCCTCGCTAGGATAAAAAAGAGGACACTGATGGTGATTCCCATGCAAAAAAAAATTCCTTGTTATTCAAGCCAAGGGACTGTAAGTTTCCTGTATTTCCGCCAAGGTGATTCCAATAGTGAGCTTGATGTTTTGATCACACACTTTTTTTTAAGGGTTTCAGGCTGTTTTTTTTTTTTTGGTTACTATGGGTCGCGGTTCATTCGTTACTGGGTTGCAGCTACCGCTGCAACCATGATGATTTAACAAATTACATTGCAATAGCAAAACCAATAATTAATACTGATGAAACTGCATCAAAAAGACCTTTTAGGTTAGGTGCCCAAAAAGCAAGGACCACATTAAACAAATGCTCTTGATTTATTTTTATCTGAATTAATTGTCTTGTTTCATGTTTCTTTTTCAGTCCTGGTTGAACTTCCCTGAAGTGATGATTCTAGTAATGTTTTAATTTTGTTTTAACAGTCATTTATTTTATTCTAAGTCTTATTTTGTATTTATCTGTGCTTTGCTGATAACGACACTTAGATATAGAGCCGAAATATAAATTTAGAATATTTTCACTGTCTTATTCCTTATTATTTTATCTTTCGTTGTTTGTATTATGGAAAGGCAGTGTGGTCTCCGTCGTTATTTATAAGAATGAGGCAAGAAAACAGCGAGACCAAGTAAAGAGAATCGCCATTGACAGCCTTTATGCTGGTTCAAGCGGTTTTGCCGAAAATAACCTTTTTTGGCAAAACTGAGTTACAAACGTTATCTTGTGTAAAAAAAAATATTATCTTTGGAATGGTATAATTGACATTGCTGTAAGACGTCTCTAACTGCCTGTATTTTGCAGTTCTCCTTTGCCGAATCGCATTTTCTTTAAAGCGGTTTTGCCGAATTGCATACGGGATTATAGCATGGTCCGTTTTGCCGAAAGTTGCTGATTTGCTGAACGCGAACTTGGATAAGAAGAAGACGATCTTTCTTATCTTAGTGAACATGATATAATTATGAGGTCCAAGATACAAATGGTCAGATTCATGTGTGCTTCGAAATCGTAATCAAATAATGAGCTACATGATGCAAGACATCCTGAAAAAGTATTCACAGGTCCAGAGTATAACGACGAAGTATTCTGAGCCTGGCCACTCCACGATTCAGGAGGTCGATGCTGTTCACAGCATCATTGAGAGGTCTTTGAAGCACAAGGAAGCCTTCAAAGGAAGTCTTCAAGGAAGTCACAAGGAAGTCGCTACTAGACTTGACAAAAAAGCTTTTGATTGTTCGGGCCCGTGACCCCTTTGTCATTATTCAAATGATCAACCAGAAGTTTTTTGATTACGCCAAAACGTCCAAAAACTATAAATATACATTAGTGCCATTTTCAAAGGTGAAATTATTACAGTTTAATCAAGGACTATGCAAAAAGGTGTTTTACAAAACTTCGTTTGCAGATACTACTCCTTCTGTAGCGCCGATTGCACCAGAGGCTAGCCCAAGGAGGCCATTGCCCAATGTGTCAGCAGTAAATGTTGTGGAAAGGTTGCTGCCTCCTGTACCTTCAATTACAGTAGTTGAGTTGCCAACAGCAAAAATAAAAGACGTAGAATCGCTTTACCGTTTCATGCCAGCAGTAGATGTGGCATATGTGAAAAGTCTTATTAGAAGTTATAACAGAGCTGAGGTACCTAGCACTTTGGCTGAAACCATAGCATGTCCCTAAGCAGCCTCTGCCGTTAATGCTCCGAAGGTTTAAGCCAGAAATTGTTAATTATCCCGTTAATTAACAAAGTTCAAATTTGTTTATCAGATGAAATACGTTTTGCTGAAAGTCGCATTTCCAATTCATGTTGAGCCAATTCCGTTTTGCCGTATCTTACTTATGTTCCGGAATTTTTGGGCGGTTTTGCCAAAACTGATATTGATTAAATTTTATCTCAGAAATTGCTCATCTTAGGCTAATAGAACAATATAAGCGATTTTTCTTCTTAATTTTGAAACAAAAATCGACGCTCTAGATATAGCCGACTCTGAGATACAAATGCCAAAATTTTCAAACTCGTTTTTCTCTCGTTTTTGGAAAAACAGATTCGGCAAAACCGCTTTCAGGTGACGATTTGTAAGAAAAGGATTTTGTGGGATTCGACATATGACATTTGACAATTTCGTTCATGGGTTCTGGCTTCTTTTTACCAGTAAATGTGAGTATGGTGTGGCTCAGGTATTAATCTTATTTGAATGAGATTACTTACCCCATTATTCTTTCTTCAAGCGTGCCTTTGGTGATAAGACGATAAACATTGACCACTCTTTTTTGACCGATTCTATGGGCTCGATCCATTGCCTGTAAATCTTTCTGGGGATTCCAATCGTGTTCAACAAAGATCACCTAGAAGAGATAGTTCCCTTTTTTATGAACTTATTAAGTAATCATAACAATCTCTAAGAAAAATCGGTCTGCCAGAAAAACCTTCAAACACTTACTGTGCATTTACATCTGCCATAAAATAAGTAAAAAACTGTGTTTTGGAAAGAACACGAAAGAACAAAAGAAAAAATTGACGTTTTATAGAAAGAAACGTATAAGTTTAACAATTTAACAATTAATGATTAGTTTAATTAATCCATTTTTTTAATGTCATTAATTAATAATTTAAATCGGTCATTTTCTAGTTTAAAAAGGAAGAAAAGAAGAATAAAACCAACAACAAAAATGTGTCAGAAATCAGGTCATGAAATACATAGAATGAATATGTGTTAATTGCTCCCCCTCCTCTTAGCTTAATAAAATGTATGATAATTTCTTGCATCATTGCTGTTTTCATACGACGCTACATAAGCCATTTTACACCTACATGTACTACGTTCAAAAAGGACAATTTTAGCTTCTGCTTTAAGGCAGGTTAGCACAAAAAGTTAAACTAGCAACGGTTAAAACGTGCGTTGGGCAAATTTGTGCATTCCTTTTTCTTTTTTTCAGGTTCATAGCTCCATCAATAAGGATGATCCGAAACTAGCATGTAGGTTATTCTTTTTCTTAACGCAGTTGCCATCTATATATTAACACAATCTGCCATCTATATAAAACTATTCCAACAATAAGATATCTGTGCCTCCTCCCGGCAAGTTATATCCACACAAAGAGCGTTTCTATGAAAAGAGTACTGAGAGAGTTCGAACGACTTCTTCCATAAAACACTTCGTTTTTTCGTTTAATGTTAAGTAAAAAAAAAACATGGAGACAACAAAAAGTGTTGCAGCTAACCAAAGTGTTGTACGAACAACACTTTGGTCAAGAATCTGAGGAAGGGATTTTAAAAATTATATTGACTATATATATTATAATTATCCAGTTGAACCTTATCCATATTAAACATTGACAAAGTTACGGATTAAAACTTAAAATATTGTCTTACAGAGCCTAACTAATACTATATATCCATCCCTAACTTTTCAGAATCATACTGCTGCAGCTACTTCTTACTATACTAATTGCGAAACCATGGAATTGTAATGTGTCCTTATTTGGAATTGCTGCTCAACCGCATGAATGCAAATTTTCTTTTCCTCAAACGTCTTGGAAACAAAATTAATGTTGACAAATTACTTTTGTTAGCCTAAGCTACATACCAGGAAGCAATAATAGGTACACCAACTAAGAAAAATTGCAAGCCCGTCATCGACAAAGATGAACACGGTCTAACAGCCGAACGTTATATTCAAGTCTCTATACTGTCTCCGAGTTTAAATCCGAATTCTTTCTTTCAACATGTACAATCAAAAGTGAAGTTGTCAACCCCATGAAACCATTTAAATGGTCATTAAAAATCTCAAAACTTATAATACAATCTTATAGAACCTAATTAGTTCTATAAAGCTATTCGTCACTTTTCATAATCTTAATACTAAAGATAAACACTGCTAAAAATAAAAGAAAGGTACACCAGCCGGTAAGAGTACCAAGCCCCTCATCTACGAAGAGGACTATCGTCCAACATTAAATTCTTAATTAAAATTCCTTCAATTATCTCTAATTCTGTTTTCCTAGTTCTTTTGATTAAATATAAGGAATATTAGTTTGCTCAAGTCTCTAACTCCTTAACCAAGAAGATGATTGTGGTCTAACAATTTATATTTGCTTGCACAGCCCTCTCCGTAGCGGATTTGAAACCAAAAATTTCGTACCCTCAAATACATCAGAAGCAAATAAAAGGTAAATCAACTAGCAAAAGATGCCAACCCCTCAACGCAATGATGACTAAGACATAACAGACATTTATTACTTGCAAGTCCCTCCTTTTGTCTTAAAACCTGATCAGATTTCTTCTTTTCTCTTTTTTTTTAAGTGTATAGCACAACAATAAAGTTGTCCACTCCTCAAAACTTTTAAGGCGGTTTATTGCTTGAACGGATTTTTGTGAGAAAAAAATAATATGATATTACATACTTTGATCAACGCATCAAGAACTATTGATCAACGTTGAAAAAAAAAATATATCTGTCTTCGCTTAAAAGCTGATTTTCTCGCCACGCGCCAAATTTATAACATCACTATTAGGAAAGCACCAATGGGGAAGCTCCAATCTCTTTGGCGATTCGGCCACGTCAGGGTCGCACATCTTAAGCACTCTTGATTTTAGTCCAGCTTCGATTTGAAACTGGCGCCTGTACGCTTGTCTGCTAGAGCGAAACTTTCCAGTCGAAAGCAGAAAGATGGCTCGATGGAGCGAAAACTTGGCTGTATAAATTCAGATAGTCCCCTCGATATAGATTATAAAACTCCACTTCAACTCACAAACTGTAGGCTCTGGCTCAATTACTAGCTATAATTATTCTTTTTGACCTTTTTAGGAAAGAATTATAAGCATCTTTCCAAAATGTAATGTCATATTCATCAATCCGGCCTGAGGTCCACACTTTCTGTAAAAATCGCGGAGGTTAAATCCTTACCACTTTCTAGCAACAAGCTAAAATCAACGGACAAGTAAAAGAAAAAAGAACAAAACCAAAGCGTTACTTCTGCAGTATAATACTATTTTATTCAAAAGGGATAATCTATTTTACGACGTCAATTTAAATGCTAATATCAAAATTTAGACGGTCACTGAAGAATGTGACACAGCTCAAAAGGTTTCTCAAACTTAACCAAAATATTTTAATTTTTTTTCACATTTTTGAAATAGTTTGCCATTCGTGCACATGACTAAAAGAAAAAAAATACAGAAAAAATAGCTCCACTCCTGAAAACAAGTCTTTTATACAGTGGTACATTAGGCCACAAGAAGAACAAGGACACATACATCTCATAAAAATGACCAACAACGTAGATATTTTAATAAAAATGGCAGGGAACATTTTAGATTACTTTTACACTGGTGATAAACGTGGCTAGGAGCAAGAATAAGGAAAAGAAGGGTTGAATTGGCCCTTTATTGCCCCCCTAGGTTGGTGATACACTTACAAATTATAACCTGAGAATAATATTGCCCACTGCACTATAATACAAATACTATTTTCAGTAATACAACGCATACATGGTTTTAATAGAGTCAAGATACAAAAATAGAGGCCAACTATAGGACAGATGTATCGCCATATAAGGAATAAAATTGGAAAAAATATGACAGAACGAACGACTTGGTTTTCCAGTTGCAACCACTTAGAATCAAATTTATTCAGACACAGTGACTTTTTGGAAGTTGAAAAAATTAGTTGATAATTTGTGCTAGTTGGATTTTTATCAATAGGTTTCCCATACTAAGAGTTGAAAGAAGATAATTAAAACTTAATAGACAAATT
Source organism: Artemia sp. Qi Xiang Cuo (assembly GCF_049724085.1). Classification (NCBI taxonomy): domain Eukaryota; kingdom Metazoa; phylum Arthropoda; class Branchiopoda; order Anostraca; family Artemiidae; genus Artemia; species Artemia sp. Qi Xiang Cuo. The sequence goes on from NC_142796.1 coordinate 63,111,941, forward strand.
GCAGTCTGTCTCTTCTCAAAGAAAAATCATTATACACAATACATTTTGGTTCTACCACTTTGCTTATGAAGGATAGGGACTTCTTCTTAGAAGTCCCTAGAATGAACTCCTGTGAGTCACAGTGTTAGATACTTTAAAATGGACATTGTGCAATTAACACTTACAGTGTCAGCTCCTGTTAAATTCAATCCGAGACCACCCACTTGTGTTGTCAGCAGCAAAACATCAATGGAAGGATCCCCGTTGAATCGATTGACCAAGGATTGACGCTGATTGGCAGGGACATTACCGTCAAGACGAAGATAGGTCAGTGACATATGTTTCCTGTAAGCAGTTAATATATATCATTATGATAGACACATATAGATGCGACGCTTTGAGTGGAGGTCAAAAATCCCCCCCAAAAATGCTTATTAGAGCGTTTTTTTTTTCGGGGGGAGCCAGAGTCTATAAAACTTGTTAGAGGTGGGGGGGGGAGGCCCCCTCCCCCACCTCTGTATCCAAGCATGGTCATTATTATACAAACGGCTAGGAAAGTGCTAATGGGAATATATATATATATATATATATTCTATATAATATAATATATATATAACATAACTGATTATCAGTTTATATATATATATATTATATATATATATATATATATATTTATATATATATATATGCTGATTATCAGTTCTTAAAACTTCGAAAATTATATTAAAAAAGAAAAAAAAAACAAAAAAAAATCAAAAACCAATAAATTGTTATTAAAAGCAAGGCCGTATCCAGGGGGGGGGGGGTTACCCGGTTGAACCCCCCCCCCCCCGAAATTTTTGAACGAGTCGAAAATAAGTCGAAAATTAGTAAAACCTAGGTAAAATCAGTAAAATTAGTCGAAAACTGAGTCAAAAACCCCCCCGAAAAAAAATCCTGGATCCGCCCTTGATTAAAAGCAATTGAAAATTTTTATATAGGCTTTTTCACGTTTATAGTCGTTTGAATTCAATCAAACTATTTATCTAATTATTTGCTCCACTGAGAAGTTATTACCTAAGTAACCTATATTTTTCAAGATATTTCGACTGAAAACTTTCATCACATATTACGTTCCCGATGAAAATAAAAAGACTAGGTTCTAAATCAAGGGAAATACGATATATCAGATGTTTTTTAATTTTAAATATGTAATAAATTCCGCAGAAGTTACAATTACTACTACTACTACTACTGACAACTCACAGGAGCACCAAGCCGCCTGTGGCAAACACAGCTACGCACGCTCATCCTCCATCCTTATCTATTCAAAGCATCCATTCTTTACACCCTCCCAGGGAGTCCCCCTTTCTCTTAGATTCCTTACGACATCCTTCCACCTAAACGAGGGACGACCTGCTTTTGTTTTGCCCTACGCGGTTGGTCAAAAAGGACAATCTTTGGCAATCTGCTAGCCTTCATCCACAGAACTCGCCCTAGCCATTTCAACCTTTCTCTCACTATAGTCAAAGAAAACGGAATTGAGTCACACTTTTTGTGCAGCCTACTGTTTGAGATACGGTCAGTCAGTTGGGTACCTAAAACATCCATAGGTAATTTCTCTGGAAAACATCTAGCAAATCTTCTTCCGTTTTTACGGAGGTCCCACGCTTCAGAACCATACTTGGCTAGTGTCATCACTGCAGCTTCCAATATTCTAATCTTTCTTCGCGCTCATATCTTCCTATTCTTCCAAACTTTCTTCAACTGTGAAAAAACACCCTGTGCCTTGGCTATTCAACTTTTAGCATCTTCACTGCAATCACCGTCTTTACTAATAATACTGCCTAGGTAAGTGAAGCTGTCCACTTGATCAATCTTCTCGTTACCCAACATCACCTTTTCACCTTCACTTACTCTTAGCCATAGCGACTTTGTCTTCTTGATATTGATTTTCAGACCTATTCTTGCACCCTGAACTCGCAAAATCTCTAAAAGTTCCTCCATTTTGCTCGCACTTTCATCTAGGATGATCAAATCATCAGCAATAGTTGCAACTGATTTGACGTGTTCTTTATTTTTTATTTTCTTTCTTACTTCAGAAGAAGCTCCTGGCGAGCGAGTTACTATATTTCAGTCTGCGTTAATTTTACCCAGACTTTTTCCTGGAGAAGGATATAGACTTAGTTAAGAAATAGGCGAATTGACGTTTTTTCAGCAAACTTTTTGTGACAAACTGGTAGCTGTAGCTTGCACCGAAGGGACAAGATATTCGTATCATTTGATTCCTGGGTCTCAGCCACTCTATGGCTAATGACAATTCTCTTGGTCTATCCGTTCATCAACCCAGAATTATGGCGGCACATACAAGCAGCTTTTAGCATTCTAGGACTTCCCCCCAGCATTTTTTCAACACTGAACCAAATATACAAATATGGATGAGCTATACAATGGTACTTACTTGAAAAGTTCATTCTCAATAATATCTAACATGCTTTTGAGTTGACAGAAAACAAGGGCTCTATGAGGTGCTACCACAGAATCGCCTATGTTCTCGCTTCCAATACCGCAATCACCAAGAAGTTGTCTATAAAAAGGAACAGAGAAAGACACATTTAGGTACGAAACTAATCTAAAGCTACAGAATATTGAACGCACACAATTATTATATTGGGATATCCATGCTCTGATACGGGAAACAACATACATGGATTATGATCAGACAGTCATTAACTTCAGTAGAGGAAAGTCGGTTTTTCTAAATTCGAAAAGAATGTGAAAAATAGGCAAATATTACAATATTATATTAATAAATTATCATATTGATACTGCATTATAAATCATATTAGAATATGGCGTATTAAGGGTAAAAATCATTAAAGTCTCGAAAATTTAAGTGAGAGTCTAGGCCCAAAGCCCCCGGCATGTTTCCGGTTATTCTAGTTTAGTCGTTGTTGGACGTATATAAGAAAATCGTTCTGAATGTGCGCAGTTACGTTTTACATATCTTTGTTCTTAGGACTAAAAGCCCAAGCAATCATTCAAGTGAAGCTCCCTAGCTGAAGAAGGGGTTCTTCACAAAATTAAAACTAAAAGTACACAACATAAGATACTACAAGAGCCAAAAAAAATAAGGAGAACAAATCTTCTATCGATGGGAAAAGGCCATTTTTATGTAATTTTTACTTTAAATAATTAATGTAATTATATAAATTCTACATAATTATATTCTACGCAGAAGCTATATTGTTATGCGAAAAGTATATACGGTGGTATCTTTGATGTCAAATATATATTTTGGGTAATATATACGTAATACCTTATTGGGAAATCCATTCGATATTTTATATATACCCCGATGTGCATTTTCACAAAGAAGCATATAAATAACATGAGATTCCATTTACGATCCAAATTTCCTACACGTAAAATTTCGTGAAACAAAGCTTTCAATCTTCTGTCGAGACCAAGAGAATTCCCCCCTCCCCCTTATAATTGTTACCAATAGTTCGAGAGCAATACTTGTGGTACAATGAGTTCAGCAATGTATCAAAAGTAAAAATTTGAGATTTCAAGTGAAGCCATTATAGACATTCGAATAAAATTATACTCTATCAAGCACAACAAACAAAGGGAGGGTGTTTTGGACCAAATGACCATTCCAAACGTCCATATTTTCCATATTTCTGCAGAATATACGTGATATTTGTGACCCTGACAAACCTACCACCTCCCCCCATCCCGCACCTCCCCAAATATATTCAAGAGAAACGCTCGTGGCACAATGGGTCCAACACTGCATCATAAGTTAAAATTTACGATTTCCAGTGCATTAACTGTAGAAATTGGAATACAATTTTCCTCTACCACGCAAAAAACATAAGGGGAGGAGAAGGGGCTATTAGGGCCATGTGGTCATCCAAAGGTTCAAATTTTTATGAATTTCCATTTTTCCGTAAAATATACATATTCTTTATGATCTTTACAAATTACAGACTCCCCCCCCCCCACTCTTCCAAATATTCCTGCATACGTCCCTGTTGTCTATACATAACTGTAATTGATAATGCTTCCAGAACAAAGTTAGCTTATATTGACTCTGGATAGCTTTCGTTTTATCAGCAACAAACATCTTGCATGACTTTTAGATCACGCTTTATAATAAACTGCGATAACTATCGTTGTCTTTTTAGAATTCTAGTAAATCTCATAATTTGGTACCATCTGGTTCCCAACATACTCAGATGTAGGGTTAGACTTATACGAGACTCTGGGGGTAGAGGATGGGAGTGGAGGATGGTGCTTTTTCCCAACCCCTTCCCAAAATTTAAATATTTTTACAATTTTCCCGATAATTTGTAATTTTTTCATAAGAATTGGTATTTCAGTTCCGAGTTCCCCTCTATCCCCAAACACGTTCCTGCGTAGGTACCTGACCTGTATATCAAAAGATGTACGGACTCTTCTACATTTCCCACACAATTGGGCTCTTTTTCTCGTAGGTCAATTTTGGCTTAAATCTATAAAGCGTGGCAACAACAAATGCAACAGATGGTCTTATTAACATCCCAAGAACATAATTTATTCTACGAAGTCAATGAATAATATTCTGATTGTGCAAAAAATAAGTCACGGGAAAAATTGAAGAGAAAAAATTAAAGTTCAATTTAGATTCTTTTTTTCTTGTGCTAATCATATTCAAACTGTAAAAACAAGAAACTTAATTTCAACAAAAACGAAAAAAAAAAAATACTGAATTTTCTTACTTGAGAGCAACTAGTTTTGCAGAATGTTTTATGTCATCAATTGAAGAGCCTTGAGACGTCAACTCCTGAGCTATCGTTTGGCTTTCAGGATGACTAGTCGTCAACACCAGTTTAGGATGGTTGCAAACCTTAAATGTATCAATGAAATCAAGAAAAGAAGCTAACTAATTATCAGTCTTTTCAGTTGTGTTAAATACAGCTCTCCAGAGAGGGAGGGAAGGGGGGGGGGAGATGAACCTACTTTATTCTATAAAACATGTTTAAACTAACTTTTCAGTTTTTAGGCATTACAAAATTTTCTTCTGTCAAAAAACATAGCCTTAAAGTACCTTTTCAAGTTTGTGGCATGCATCTGAGACCAAAGTGGCCATAGAATCCTTGAAGCGTGGTAAAGCTCCAGGACCAGACGGTGTCTCTGCGGAACTAATAAGTGTCAACTCATAAGATGTTGTTGTCTTATACCATAGTATTATAACAGCCACTTGGGCCACTGGATATGCCGCACGATAGTGGTGTAAGGCCGCAATAGTCCCAATTCACAAAAATGGCTCGAAGAAAGAGTGTGAAAAGTACCAGACTATCAGCTTGACAAGCCACCAAACCAGAATCCTGACTAAGATCTTCTTCTGTAGAATACAAGCAATCATCACTCATATTATCGACGAGTATCAAGCTGGGTTTCGACAAGGACGATCAACCATTGACCAAATCTTTACTGTGCGACAACTTATGGAACGCTACATCGAGTTTAAAAGAGGCTTCTATCAACTATTCATTGATTTTCGACAGGCCTTTGACCCTATATGGAGGAAAGGTCTTTGGCATATTCTAAAACACTACGGTGTCCCAGAAAGAATCGTCAAAATCGTTGAGGACATGTACAACAAGTTCAAAAGCCAAACTCTGACTACAGATGGCCTCTCTGATGAATTCTTGACAACTTCCAGAGTCCTCCAGGGATGCATCTTATCCCCGCATTTGTTCAACCTATTCCTGTATGCCCTCCTTTCCCTGACGACCGCTGGATATGGGGCGAAAATAGGGGGGATCCTACTCGACAAACTTGCGTACGCTGATGATATCGACCAGCTATCTATGAGCCACCAAGAACTCCAAAGACAGGCAGACAGTATTTCTCAAGAAACGAAGTCATTGGGATGCAGATTAAGGCAAACAAAACTAATGTCATGTTTACATCATCCCAGGACCGGGATACCCCTTCCCCCCTCTATAATAGTTGATAGTGAGCGAGTGGAAACAGTATATCAATTTATTTATCTTGACAGTCTATTAACGGCTGACAATTGCCACAGTGCCAACAATAAACACCGCCTAGCCGTTGCAAGCTCTAGTTTCAAAAGACTCACAAATTTATGGAAGTCCAGCCACCTCTCGAACCATCTGAAAACTCACCTTTTTAACAGCCTAACACACCCATTGCAATGTATAGGTGTGAAACATAGACAAAAAAAGCCGGAAGCGAGCGCACCCTTCTTGCATTCTAAATGATATGCCTACGCCGGATAGACAAGGTTTAAATACAAGGACCGAGTCACAAATGAAGAAGTCGTAGAAGACTAAAATCAACAGACACGATCCTAAACAAAGTAAGATGACAGCAACTACGCTAGGTTGGACATGCCAAGAGAATGGACCCTATTCGACTACCCAAGATCCCGCTTGAAGGGATTGTTGAAGGGCGTCGACCACAGGGAAGACCACGTAAAAGGTCAATTGACAACTTTGATTGGCAACATATGACCCAACTATCCAGAACTGCACCTGATGGAACAGCATATCAAGCACTGGTCCATGAAATTTCGAAAGAAGCGGCCCCAAAACGTTCCATTTTACATAATAACTGAAATTGTACACCCACCAGATTCACAAACCTTGATATAACAGATCCTTAACTATTCTTTTGCTATAAGGATATTAATGAAATCAAAGAAAGGAGCTAACTAGGTGATGGTATCGAAAACACTGTGAGACATTCAGGAGCACATTCAACGTACTTCAACTTTCTGCCTCGACCTTCTCCTCCTTCAGGTCCCTGAAAGGTAATGAGCATGTAAGGTATATTGTCTTTGGTGCATAAAACCTTGCGTTCACACAACCTATGAATCTATGGTATGAATGTATTAACTTCTGATTTTTTTCAAATCTTTTTGAATACCTGTTGAGAACAGACATGTCAAGGCACTAGGGAGGCATCTTTCATTCAGATATTGGATACAGTTCTATTGATATGACAAGACGTGTATTATCGGATCTATTACCATATTTTCATAAATGAAATAATAAGAAGGTTCATGATAGGTGCAATCAATAGAATGCCTATTCTTTCTCAGTTTTCTAGTATTTGGGATGTTAAATAATTTGATCTATTTCGAAAACCAGCCAGGAATATTGAAAACCTCCAATTTACAATATTACACAATAATTAGCAGTTTCATTGATTCTGTCGTCATGTGAAAGAGTTCAATTGTTAACCACCTTGTCACTTAGTAATATGATACAAAATCAAGATGAGAATAAAATTGATGTTTTGTTAAAAACAACAAAACCGGGTTACCACAAATTAGCGATTAAGTTTCGCCCTTTTCATGAATCATCATTGTGCCTGGTTACCCATTTGACTAAGTATATAAGAATGAATTCATTCACAAATAGAGATGACACACTTTTGCTTACTCCCCGTTGCCTTGAAAAACCATTTTTAAATCATCTATTTCCAGACTGATCAAGGAGGTTTTATTTCTTATTATTTATGGTATTTATAGCCCCAGACCTGCATCAACCTCCTATCTTAGGGCAAGGGGAATTAATGCGGATCATTTTGTGAAATGTGTCGCCTGAACTAATGCCAAAATGTTCGCAAGGCCCTACGACAAGTCAATTCAATCTGAACAACATATTTCTGTTTTTTGATCTAATTTAGTTTGTTATATATTATTAGAATTACTTAAATCTTGTATCACATTTACATTGTCTTGAAATATCCTGACTTTACTAATAGAGATATCAGCTATCTTAGGTGTTGACTTAACTCATGATGAACTTTCAAAATCTCAGTTTAACTTGAAGATGGGGATAAGGCACCCCTCTTTGTAGTGGAATCTATAAATTAAACGATAACTTACCAAGTTTTACGTTGGTTGGAATTCCAGTCCAAAGAAGGAGCGCCAGCGTAGCTGAAAATTCAACAGCCCATCATATGAACTTTCAGCACCTCACCATTAGTTTAATCTCCAAACTCAGCTTATTGCCTTTATAATATTGATATTACTGCTGGTCCACCCAGGCGAACGCAGGTGCATGTCTCAGTTGAACTCTCAGCTACACTGGCACTCCTTCTCTGGAGTAGAATTTCAACCAAACTCCAAACTTGAGAATTTTTCGTTTAATTTATAACTTATACCATAGGTTGTTTATTTTTGGGGATTTTTATTAATTTTATAATTATTATGGTTGAAATTTTCTCTGAGTCTCTGCTCAAAAGCTTTCAGTGACAACAGAAACACAAAATAAGTTGTGGGTTGCAGAGGCAGGCAAATGTTCGAGATAGTTTTCAGTTAAAAAAAACCCTTGAGCAAACTGTTACATTTACTTCAATCACATCAGTTACATCAGTTTACTTCAGTTATATTCTAAACTGGTAAATAATAAATGGGCCACTTACCTTTCTCAAGTATTGAAGTGCTTGAAACACGTGAGTGGTTCCAGCTACAGTTTCAGCATTTTCTAAACTTTCTTTGATTTCGTTATGCATGGAACTATCTGCAAATGTCTGATACAGCTTCCTTTGGAGCGGACTCAGTTCGCAATAATAATCCTGCAAAAATAAAAAGGAGTTAGGATCAGTTGAACATACAGATGAAGCGGAGCAATGTCTATGCGACCATGAGATGAGAAAGGAACGGAAAAGGAAGAGGAAAGGGAAGAGGAGGTGATATGAGAGGAAAAAACAGAATATATATCTTTTTTTTTCTTGTTTAAACATGAAGCATTTATAAGCAAAAACAATTTATAACAATATTTCCACTTTTTTATTTTTATTTTTTGAAATTCGACATGAAGATATAATTGGTTTGAATATTAACTTTTACGTTTAAAAGAGTTCCTCTCTTTCATGTAAAGCAAGTTGTACGTTCGAAAGTATTCAATTACAAAAATTCCGAAAGTTACAAAAAAACAAAACAAAATATTAACTAATAATAATAAACAGGTTTAATTTACTTATAGAGGGTAATTAACGACTAAGGTAATTAACGACTAAAGTAATACTTTCAAAGTGAATGGATCCACTCATTGCTGTTGTCAAAAAACCTGTTTTTCTTCATTAAAATCCTAAGATCACTTCCAAATAGAACTCTGATGGCAATTTCATCGAAGTCCTTAGATCACAGACCAGAGTAGAATGAAAAAAAAAAAAAAAAAAAAAAAAAAAAAATAAAAATGTAAGAAGTAAGATCAGATTTCTCAGATTTTCAATAAAATCATCTCCTTTCCAAAGTTGGTAGATCTTGCCACATTGACTTACCAAAGAAAACGGCGCTACTGATTAAAAGCATGGACTAGTGTAATTTGTCAATAGGAGGTTATGCTAGTCAGTGATCCAAGGCTCGCTATCGTTCAAAAAAAGGGAAGGGGTGGCTCACATCAGCTGCAGTTGGTTTGAGGGTGGATTCTAAGGTAATCGGGGGCGCTTACAACGAATATCAGGGTGCACAAGTTCGCACGCGTGAAGAACATGGTCTTTTTATCCTATAAAGTCAAATTTGGCCTATAATGACGTCATACCTCTCTTGATTTTTTTAAATGGTAAAATAAACTGAAAACTGTATAAACTTGACATATTCTGAATCATAAGAATAAGTACTTTCGCCTGGTAGTTTTAGTTTTTCCCCACAACTTTTATTTGTTTAGTTAACCCCTATTTAATTTTGAAAACAAGGTTTTTTAATATACTTTTTCTTAGTTTTTTTCAGTTTTTCTGTAATATTTGCCTACATAAGTATATTTTATTATGCTTTATTTGAATTCTGCTCGTCATTACGAGTCAAAATTTGTGCCTTTTTCCAAAAAATATTAATTCTTGAGTAACTATTTATTTTTTTTAAATAGCGTCATAGGTTTCAGAAATTATCCTTCAATGACCAATTTAATTTTTTTTTGTTTTAGCTGTTAAAAAGAAAATGAAAACGAACTAAACTGCACATCATTCGAACCGTCGGAATGTCCTTTACATGTTGTTAATAAAAACAAAGTCGAGACTTGAATCTGCAAGAATATATAAGCGTTTGAACAAGAAAATCCCCCCCCCCAAAAAAAAAGAAAATGTTCTGAATAGTGGCGTTTTACTCTAAAGATTTTCAAAAAAGCCTATAGTTTTTATTTCACCAAACGACAGATCACTCTTTTTCTAATAAAACAATTTATTTACATTATGTACAACTAATATTTTTAACCAGGAAAAAAAAGACAACAGACGCCTCGTTCTTCGATCGCATGAGCAAATTCGGTTTCCACGGCAATAAAAAAAAACCAAGCATCTTACATATCGGGTTTTAGTTGCCTAAAGTACTTAGCTATAAGAGGCTAATTTCTCCTTTATAGGCTAAAATCGTCAAGTTCTACATTAGTGCGAGCAGGTGCACCCCGATATTCGTTTTAAGCACCTTAGATTACCCCGGCATCCACACTCAAACCAACTGCGGCTGATGTGAGCCACCCCCTTTCTTTTTTTGAACGATAGCGAGCCTTGGATCACTGACTATTGCATAAAGTACTGAAAACTACGACATAAAAGGAAAGGATTTGGGATATTTATATGATCCAACTAAAGGTAAGGATTCCGGCAACAACGATTTTAGGGGGTGTCAGTTGTCTTGCGTGAGGCACACCATGTTGGTACAACTAGTTCTGAAGCATGTAAACAGATAGGAGATGCGTTGGACAGCATTGCTCCGCTTTTCTCAAAGCACAACGAGTTCAGATCTACCATAAGGAATCATAGCCTCTGGATCAACTATTTAGATCTTATCCGTACCGGGGAAAAGACTATCTTTATGCTGAAAGAGCTGCAGACTAGGGTTCACACTTAAACGCCACAAAATAGAAGATTTCGATTTTCTTCGCTCCCGGAAACTATAAATACGCCGCAGTTGCGCTTAACTACCTAGAAGAAACGCTACGCCTGCCTGAAGAGTTTCTCGGAAACCCGTTCAAGACGGCGAGAACAGAGGTATACAACATTATGACAGGGGATAGAGCTCCTAAAGCCGTAGCAAATAGTCTGCTGAACTTCCGAAACATTGGCTTCGAAGCCGTGAGATCATATTTCGACGGGAGTTCCACGAAAGTAAAAATTGGCATAGCGCAAACTTTCGCCTCTGTTGCGAAAAAAGGAAAAAGAAGAGCCACAAAAAATATTTTGAGAAAACTGAGCTGCTTAAACGAGCTCTGCGTCTTGCAAATTCAACACAAACTTCGTCCCTCTGTGAGCTGCTGAAGTAAGAGCTACATCCATATCCGGCTTCTTTTGCAGTATTATCATCAAGTCGTAGGGAGCCTCAGCTACGTACTGGTACAAAACCAACAGCCTTGAACTACATTCTGCAACACTCTGGCTTGCAGTCATGGCCAAAAATTATTCCACATACACTTTTTGAAGATTCTCCACGATCTGACTATATAGTTGACGTCATGAGTGTCATAAGGTGTTATAGACCAGAACAAAATGAGACGCTAGCATATTTTGGAAAAATAGTTTACAATGGAATTCTTAGGAACATACCCGAAGCTTGTCAGTCTATCCATTTGGTTGGTGACAGGTATGACGGTTTTAGTGACGATAGAACCCGTGATGACTATTCGTTAAACCTCAAAGAAGTATCTCGCTGTCGAGAAAGAAGAGGAGATCCTAAAGGAAATATTTCCAGCCCGTTCACTTCCTCCAGCAAAGTTGCAACACTCTGGGACGAGATTCTCAAAGGTCGCTCAGCCAAAGGTCAATTCTTGAAAGTTCTTTTCGAGGTCGGTGATTACAATTTTTTGACCCGTCTGATAGTTCATCTCGATGGAGGTTTCGAGAGTCGATATAGGGCTGTTACCGTTACGCCTCATGGAAGCTCTGTTGGCGACTATATCTCGTCTTCTTGCCATGAGGAGGTAGACACTCGGATATTATACCACACAGTAGTTGCCGCAAGACGAAAGAGCACACTTGTGATAATACAAGCCAGCAATACTGATATCGTATTACTAGCTGCATACTATTTCCAGTTTCTTGCGAGTCTCGGCCTCAAGCAGCTCTGGGTTAAGTTTCCGTCCTACTGCATACCTATGCATACGGCAGCACAAAAAATAGGAGTAATATTTTGCAACGCCTTGCCACTTGTCCACAGCTTGAGTGGATGTGACAACACAAGCTTTCTCAATGGAATTGGAAAGATCCGCTTTTTTCGACCTGCGAAGTCTTCAGAACTTTGTTGGGGTCTTTAGGTGATGAAGTTCGAGCCCTTGCATGGGCTAGCATCGCTTTCTTTTTGCAACTGTGACAAGACGAAGTGCGGCTCGCACTGCAAATGCTCTAAAATAGGTTTCTGTGACAGCGCATGCAAGTGTGGAGCTGACTCCCAAAAATGCCTACTTTCCGATGTGTATCAGAACGGGTCCCAAGATGAAGATGAAGAAGAAAGAGATTTGAGCCACCTTTCATGCTCAGTTTTAAATATTTGATTTTTTATTTGTTTGGATATTAAACTACTAATGCAGTCATCTAAACCTTACTTTCAGCTGATCATGACATTTACCGTCTACTACATCAGTGGCCGTTGACCCAATCTAACCGATTGGATCATTGGCCTCTGCTATGCTAGGATTTAGAGAAAATAGGATCTTAAATCAGCCTTAGTCCCCTCTGCACCACATGTTCACACGGCTTCGCCACCTTGAGGCTCGTATATGAGCCTACGTAAACCAGATTGTATCTACTACTACAGAAAAAATAACATATATATATATATATATATATATATATATATATATATATATATATATATATATATATATATATATATATATATATATATATATATATATATATATATATATATATATATATATATATATATATATATATACATATATACATATATATATATATATATATATATATATATATATATATATATATACATACATATATGTATATATATATATAAAGAATATAATTCTGTATATATATAAAGAATATAAGTCCCAGTCGTGCTATATATATATATATATATATATATATATATATATATATATATATATATATATATATATATATATATATATATATATATATATATATGTGTGAGAGAGTTTGACTTTCTCACAACTCTTTTTTTTAAACAATAAAAACTTTAGCGTAAAGAGCGAGGCGTTGAGGAGGGCACAGCCCCTTTCATATACGGAAGCGGGGGGTTGGGGGCAGCAGCCCCCCCAATGCACCTCCTGATCCCTGTACGTTTTAAGGTTCGAACTTGTGACTCAGCCTCTTTAACTCTTTAGAAAACGTAGTTTTTTTTCAAATAATAATTCTTTAAAGTCCCAGTCCTGCTAATATATATATATATATATATATATATATATATATATATATATATATATATATATATATATATATATATATATATATACTACTACTACTACTAACAACTCACCGCAGCACCAAGCCGCCTGAGGCCAACACAGCTACACACGATCCTCCTCCACCTCAATCTATTCAAAGCCTCCCTTTTTACACCCGCCCACGAAGTTCCCATTTCCTTTAAATCTTTCTTTATGACGTCCTCCCACCCCAGACGGGGACGACCTGCTTTCCGTTTAGCCCTAGACGGTTGGCCGAAAAGAACAACCTTCGGCAATCTGTCATCCTTCATCCGAACAACGTGCCCTAACCACCCCAATCTTTCTTTCATTACAGCCCTAAAGAGCACTATGGAACCCCATTTTTCGTATAACCTGTTATTTGACATACGGTCATTCAGCCGGGTACCCAGAACAATCCTTAAGCAATTTCTCTGGAAAATATCTAGCAAATCTTCATCCGCTTTTCGGAGTGTCCATGCTTCAGAGCCATATTTGACCACTGTCACCACTGTAGCTTCTAATATTCTAATCTTGTTTTGCAAACTTATCTTCCTATTCTTCCAGACCTTTTCTTTAACTGTGAAAAAACACCCTGAGCCTTGGCTACTCTATTTTTAACATCTTCCCTGCTACCACCATCTTTACTAATAATACTACCAAGGTAAGTGAAGCTGGCCACCTGATCAATCTTTTCATTACCCAACGTCACCTTTTCATCTTCACTTATTCCTAGCCTTAGTGACTTAGTCTTCCTGACATTAATTTTCAAACCAATTCTAGCACCCTGAACTCGCAAAACCTCTAAAACTTCATTTATTTTACTCACACTTTAATCTAGGATGCTTAAATCATCAGGATAATCTAAGTCCAGGAGACTTTTTCCTCCCCATTTGATTCCGTGGTCTCCCATTGCCTTTTCTGTGCTCCTCAAGACAAAGTCCATCAAAATAACCCATATAAAGGGAGATAGAACACAGCCCTGCTTAACTCCTGATTTAATACGAAACCAGCTGCTAACCTCCTTTCCTACCTTAACCGCAGCAATGTTATTCTCGTATATATCACCAATCACTTTAATGTATTTGTATGGTATACCATACAAGGATAAAACCTTTACTAAAGCTCTTTTATCAACAGAATCGAACACTTGCTCATAATCTATAAAACTGAGGACCAAAGGTGCTTGAAAAATCAGGCACTTCTCAATTATTAGCCTAGGAGTGAAAATTTGGTTGACACATCCTCTATCTTTTCTAAAACCACACTGCTCTTCTCTTAAAACTTTGTCTACTGCATCTCTCAGTCTAAAAAGTATCATGTAAGTAAGTAATTTACTACCTACAGATACCAGACTAATTCCTCGATTATTGCCACACTCGCTTTCATTACCTTTCTTATTAAGTGGTTTAAATAAGGTTTTCCTAAAATCATTAGGTACTTCCACTTTTTCAAAAATCATATTCATAATTTTCAGTAACTTATTTCTGACCTCAGAGCCACCATATTTAAGAAACTCATTTACCACCCTATCAGCACCTGGAGCCTTATTATTCTTTAATCCTTTTAGTACTGTTGCTAATTCCTCGTCACAAAACAAATCTTCCTTCACATCCAAAGTATCACAAACTTTTTCATTTTCCTCTATATTTTTTCCTGCAACTCTATCTCGGTTAAACAAGTTCTCAAAATGTTCGGCCCATCTCTCTTTAGTTTTTTCCTTATCGCTAATTGCGACCCCATTCCTATCTTTAACTGGGACAAGTTCGGATTGGCTATTCCCTCTCAATTTGTTAACGTGCAAGTAAAGAATTTTATTATTATGCCGTCTAGCTGCATCTTCCAGATCCTCAGCAATTTTATCCGCTGCCTTCGCTTCACATCTCCTTAGTTCATATTTTAATGCTTAATCGACTTCTTTTATACTTCTTTTTTTTTCATACGATTTATCTCTCAGATAATTCTTGTACAAGTCCCTATTCCTTTTTATTAAACATAAAGCTTTTTTACTAATATTTTTAGCTGCAGCCCTAGGTTTCTTCACTAAGGCAGATTCAGAAACTTCGCCAATTTTTTTTTGCCTAAAATCATACCAACCATCGTCCACATTGTCAAATATCAAACTCTGAAGTTTAGTATTCAACTGTTCCTGGAAAGTTTCTCTCAAATTCTCATCCTGGAGTCTACCAACATCAGAACTTCCTGGGAGGTAGTTACCCTTCCGAAATTTCAGTTGTAAATTAACCCTAGACACAACTAGATGATGATCTTTATTATTAACGTCAATATAAGCATTCCTATATACCCTTGTATCCTGTATTTATCCTACCAGTCTTCGATTTACTATAACCTTATCAACAGGGTTTGCTGTCTTACCGTCACGTTACTACCATGTTTACTCACGAGCCATTGTATGACCAAACACCGCATTGGTTATAAGTAGATTGTTATACATGCGAAATTGCAAAAGTTTGCATCCATCACTGTTTTATGTTCCTACACCAAATTTATCTAGGCTAGGATACCATAAATCCCTTTTTCTACCAACAGGGGCATTAAAATATCCCAGTAATAACATCATAATTCTACCTGGGACCTTGTCTATTTGCTCCTGTAACTGTAAGTAAAATTCATCTGAGTCCTTAGTATCTCCGTCAGTCGGTTCTACAGGGGCGTATACTACAATAACTGATACCCTGAACTTTCTAGTTATAAAATGAGCAATTAGTATTCTATTATTAATACCTTCCCAGCCTAAACAAGACTTAGCAGATTCCTTATTCATCATGAGCCCTACTCCCTGTCTATGTACCCCATCCTTCCTGCCTGAGTAAACAAATTCTATATCACCTAATTTCATGCTTCAATTCTTTAAAGTCCAAGTCCTGCTATTAAAAGATTTTTCCCGTAGAGTAACTATGTACGAGTGAATGCTTCCTGTCTTCTTGATGATCTTTTTTTTCTTAACAAATGTATCTGTAGAACACCAAGCGATAAATGAGCCTAACATATTCATAACCGTTTATGCCAACAACATTTAGAGGCATACTTGGTTAAAGGTGCAGCCAACCAGCCAACCAGGTTAAGGGTGCCACCATATTTTGTTGGGTCCTTTGCAGGACCTTTGGCATCCCTGAAGGGGCGCCATTTTGGGAAGGGAGAGAGGAATCCCCTGTCTTAAGGTTAAAAGAACTTGTTTCTTAGTAATTTCAGTGAAAAAATGCCCTTCTTGGTATTCTCATTTTAAAGAACGAAAAGACCTCTACCCCTTTTCCCAACATTTTGTGAAATGGAGAATGGCTGCAGCTCATTGATTCACATTATAAATGAGCCAGTTATTGAAGGGTGTCAGGGGAACTCATTAGACAGAAACTTAACACAACAAATCCGAAATCTTTGGTTTTTCTAAAGTATGCTTCCAAACTAACACATCCATTTAAACGCTCGACTTAAAGCATTTAAATGTTCAAAGCACTCAAACATTTAACAAAACATAATTAACATAGAGGCAGTGAAACTGACATTCAGATATGCTATATATATCAACATCGGAGTAATTATTCCCTGTACTTATCCCTCTGTCTTTTATCTTTCCTTCTTTCAAAGGGTCCCTCTATCTATCACTCTATCAAAGGATTAGATTAAAGGACACAGAGATCGATAGAGGGTTATTAGTCAACAAAATGTTTGAATAAGTAAAATTCGCTAAAAACAATTTTTTTCCCTGTCATCTTGTCTAAAATTACCATAGATTCCAACATACGAATTACTACTAACGCCGCACACACACACAAAAGTTATATATTTATCTAGTAAATAAGTAAGACTTTTCAGTATTAATTTGGTTGTTTTTCACTTTCATTTGCTAAGTTTTGACAATTTTCGAAAATAAGAGGAGCAAGATATTTCAGGAAATCTCACTTAAGAAGTTTGCCTTTGAAGAGCCTCCAAAGCTAATGCTCCCAAAGCCTCCAAATGGAAACTGAACAGCTCCCCCAGCTACTGTAAACATATATGGGTGGGCGAGTCGAAGGTATCTGAATTCTAAATTCTAAATCGATACGTGTTGAAGTCACCAACCACTCTACCACAATTGACCAACTGTGAATGTACACCCCACTTGCAATTTGTTTTTGCTTACCTGAATAATCTTAGGAGGGAGATCTTTCAGGACATCTTCCTTCATTCGTCTCAGTAAAAATGGAAGAGTCATCCTGTGAAGAGCCTCCAAAGCTAACGCTCCCTGTTCCTGATCCTTCGAGTTAGCTTTAGTATCCCTGCTCGCTAGAATGGGCTTAGAAAATCGAGCGTTGAAAGTTCTTTCGTTACCAAGGAACCCGGGCATTAGAAAATCAAATAGTGACCAAAGTTCTAAGACATTGTTTTGCATAGGTGTGCCACTCAAAATAAGACGATGTCTAGACTGGAGACGTTTTAAAGCCAAAGAAACCTGAAAAAATAGTAAAGGCTGTAGATCTTTGCAAAGCTATATATGGGAGAAACCTGCAGTGAGTCTCATGAAATTCATGCTTTTCAAAACTGTAAACCTGGAATAAAATCACAGAATAGCAATAGGTCGTGGCAATAAAAATGATAGTACGTAATGGGCGATCCATAAAATAGTCAAACTTATTAATAGAAAAAGTCAAGTTTTTAAATTATATATACACTTTTCTTGATTTAACCTCTTGATTAAATCACAGAAGGAAAAAATACTAATTTCATGAAATAGGTTTTAAAACCCATCAACACTAACTTATCAGCACCAATATGTTTGGGAGTACTGCCATATACTGCTACTACATGCTTGTATTTTTTCCCTAGATTTATTACACAACTAAGAAAATTGCTACTCAAATGTTACATCTTTCCAGTTAAAAATAATGCCTCAAACTTTCATTCTGACAGGTCAATCAATTGCAGATAATAAATCATTAGCGCAGAAGTTGTGAATAATTTTGATTCCATCCACAGGTGTGACTATAAGGTGGCTTGGGCATAAGGCTCTGGGCAACTCTAATGCATTTACAATAGGATATCATGAAGCAGATTTTGAAACTATTATCTAGGTTATTTTAATGAATTTAAAATTTATTAAATATCTGGAATTGTTTATCTGATAAATAATAAAGTGACAGTTTTTTCATGACCCCGGAAATTTGAAAGGTGAACCAGGATGTTAACTTTGAATAAAATATGTTTTTGAATAAAACCGCACATTTCACTTATCATTTCTCATTATAATACTTCTTAAAATTGAAAATGCGCACTCATTATAGAACAATAGAATTTTGATATGGGGGAAATACCCAAACTCTTCTTTGAATCAGAATACCACAATAAGAGAACATTAACAAAACCTAATAAAAAAACACTAGATATTAACCCTGGAACACTGTCGCTTCCTAAAAGTTGCATTAATACTCTCG
Organism: Artemia sp. Qi Xiang Cuo; assembly: GCF_049724085.1. Taxonomy (NCBI): domain Eukaryota; kingdom Metazoa; phylum Arthropoda; class Branchiopoda; order Anostraca; family Artemiidae; genus Artemia; species Artemia sp. Qi Xiang Cuo. The sequence goes on from NC_142796.1 coordinate 63,130,734, forward strand.
CTTCCAAAATTTTACGATTCAACTTTGAATGCCTGCAAAAAGTCGAGGAGCAGAGGTACCAGATAGCTAATTTAACAGTACATCGACTACATATAAAAAAAAAATGCAAATTTGTAGAATTAGTCCAAATTGATAATTTTCTGTCACAAGGGATTCACATCTTCGTTCGATGTTCTGCACAGATGACCTAGCCACACTTGGTCGCATCTTACAGAGTTTTGAGGGACAAAATAAGCAAATGATTCGTTTTCGGTCCTCAGACGTTGGGCATCCAGAAGGACTAGTAATTCCTGGGATATCTTCAATGTGTTCTCGGAGTGAGCGGCTCAAATATTTACCTTAGAGCCTTTACTGTACGTGAGACTGCACTACCTATCGGTAGAGTTCTTTGATGTAGCATTTTTTTGTAGGAGGCTTCCATCGAATCTTTCCACTGTTGAAGCTGTATACCACATGAGACTTAATGGAAGTGATGTTCAGGAGCCCATAAAATACACACAAGAGCCACCTTTTAGTTTTGTCGAACAGGACGTGTAGCTACACATTTGGTCGAAGGTACCCAACCTTTAGTCGACTTATAGTGCTCGATGACTTCCGGTCTTCGACTTGAGTAGGCCAAAGAAGCTCTCACGTGCATTGTAGACAATAAAATGACCATTTTTTTCGTTTTGGGACGCATAAAACCATGGTAAGCTCGGGGCCAAAGCAAAACGTTCAGTACGCTTTACTTACATAATCTTAATCGGAGTCTGCTGTTTTCCAAATCTTCCAGAATTTCACCGAATAGATCTTCTTCGGAGATAACTAAGAGTTAAGATGTTATCCCATTCGTCACTTGCATAGAGTATTTCTTGGATCTGCTTTCCTGTAAGACTTCTACAAGCCATCTAAAAGGAAAAACGAAAAGAAAAAGAGACGAAAAGGTGTAGTGTCTGTGACGTTCAAGTTCCTCAGGACATATGCAAGCTCCTACCTAAGTAGATGTTGAAATTAGAATTTCAACAACTTTTGTCACGAGAAAATGGACACAAATCCAAAAAAAAAAAACAACTAAACACACTCTGATTTCGCAAAAAGTTACACTATAAATTTCGCTTCCTAAAATTTACTACTTACCCTCGTTATCTCAGAAACAAGCAATTGTCCGTTCAAGTCGGAACTTGCCCAATAACTGTCGTCTCGAAAAAGGAATTTACGTGAATTTACGTCTTTTTATGTGATACCGTCTACAGGGTAATCTCAAAAAACATTTTGACGGTCGTAAAACTTACGAAGCGACAGTGTTCCAGGGTTAAAGGCTTAAATTCAAGGCTCGTGCAATTTGCTACTTTTTGACCAATCTTCATTTTATTTATTTAACAATATTATTATTCTTATTCACACTGTCAAATGTTATTTGATCCCCGTCATTTAACAATTTTGTTCAACTTTTCTTTTGGAGTTACCAACTGCAATAAGGCGAATGCTCCAATACACCTAGCTTGCGCTTAAATGCTGCATATACTAACTTAAGATACAGAATTTTCAGCTTACTCATCTTGCCGTTAGAGCACGCCTCTTTTATGGCTTGGATTCACCTTTGTTTAAAAGATCAAATCTTTAGAAAAAAAGTTCAAAGATCCAATCTACAGAATTTAAAATCCCCACTTACATGAATGGCATTTATCGCATACAAGAAATGCTATGGGTATTGCTTTGGTAGAATGGCTATGATGAATTGTACGACAATCGTTAAGATCAAATATGAAAAAACTTTTTTTTCAATCCTACAATATTTACCAAAGACTAAAAAGAGCAAAATAAAATATTAAAAACTTGAAATAAAATATTAAGCGCAATAAAGCAATGGATACACAAAAACGACAAATGTAAATGAAAAAATGAATAAGATAGAATAAAAAAGTTAAAGAACTTGAAGATTTCTTTTTTACATCTCCGAATGGAAAAAAGTAAGCTTTTTTCCTGTTAACAAGAAAAATTCAAATTTGTAAAGACTAAACACGAAGCGAGGACGGTCATGACGAATTTTTAAGTAAATTTGTATACTAAAGCGGTTTGTTCTTTTTTTATTTCTTTTTTTTTATTCAAAATTCTTAGACCATGCTATTTATAAAAAAAAAGAACGGTTTTGTGAGCTCACGCGAACTAATAGTTCAGTTCTCAGGTATTTTTGGCAATCATAAAATTTTTGCCTTCTCTGATCAGAGAGATAAGGCAATTGAAGAAAACGTCGTAAAAGTGTTGATCAAGATGGTCTCCTACGGTGACATCAATTCACAAAAATGTAGAGGTGGTGCAAAAAATTTATTTCCTAAATCTAGGGGAGGGGGAATCTTGTGGTTTTTCGATTTTTTTTTTCACTGAAAATACAAAAGAAAACCATATTTAGTGAGAAAACCAAAAAAGCTATTTTTTGGAATCTAGGCAGGGGAAGGCTAAAAGACTCAGGGGTAATATCCTCATCCTCAGGGGCAACCTCATCCCCAACTCAAACCACTGCTCTTCTATTGGTGGGAGAGTAAACTAACTTAATGAAAGAAGTTAGAGAAAACAGATATTTAGTGTTTTATACTCACGCCTGAGAGTATAGCTTGCACAGTTTGCAAAAACAAAATCAGAGAAGAAAGCCCTTAGACCAGAGCACAGATTGGGTTATACAAAACCATGTAGGAAAGTTTTGTATTTTCTGCCTTTTCAAAAAAGAAAAAGAAAAAAAGAAGGAATAAGTAACCAGGAAAAACCCGGCAGTTTCTAAAATGTTCTAAAAAAGCAAGATAGCCTAATGCTATCTTGTAATGTCAAATCAATGCGACGAATAGGGTAGTGATCAGATTATTTTAAAAAGATATCTCATGATCCACAAATTTCCTACCTGATCAAATCAAAATGATGTACTTTTGATATCTTAATGATTTTATATGTATTCTTTTTTTTAAAGATAAACGTTTGATCCCGTTAAGATAACGTTACAATATGTAGCGAAACTCAGAGTCACAGCAGTCTCCTTAACTTTGGTAATTTCTACCCATTTGTTCCACTCGTTCCCGAACCGCGCTTGCAGAGGGAGAGCGATGATTATAAAATTTGGAAGTAGCTGGTGAAACTGGAAAAGGGATTGAAAAACAGATTTTCTTTGGATGCTTTTAATTTTCCTCAGTGTCTTAAAGTTCTTCTCTGAAAATATATTATACTTGTGATTTCTGGAATAAAGACAAAAACTTATTTTGTCCGAGATGCAATTGTTTTATTTCAGGTAATAGAGTAGAAAGAAAAAAGAAGGAGAAAAAATGAAAAAAAATCGGTGAAATAGAAAACTACTCAGCTTTCAGTGAATTTTCAGTGCACAGTTTTAAGAAAGGGCCGCAAAAATTTGACTGCATAGATGTTATGTATACAGACTTGTCGTATTTTATCGTAATATGAATAAATAACGTTTCTCGGCATATCGAATTATATTTCAAGTTTCTTTGGCATAGCGTAAACACGAATTAGATATCTCATAAAATCTTAAAAAAAAACACACACACACACACACACAAAAAAAAATGTATATGTGCATGTTTGATATCCCAACATTTCCTTCGTCCAAAATTTTTAATTGGTACTTAATGATCATTTGGATGAAAAGTTTTACACTCCTCCCCGCAATTTGGGTTTAGACACGGAAACGGATCCACATACGTCAGAAGTTGCAAACACATTGATTGATGCCAATGTTTCAGGTTCTCAACTGATTGAGAACCAGCTCAATGAACTTACAGCTATAGATGTAAAGCGAGCTTTTCATTCCCTTATTCATGTCGCTATGTTGCTCCAAGAAAGGGGTCAATTTTCCGATTATTGAATCGTTTAGAAATATGTGCTCGACTCGTAGTATTCGTATCAAGATTCCTCATACAAGTAAGGATCCTCCAGTTACCGATAAGAAACACATCTAAGTTTGTAAACGAGGGGCAGGGGGAGGGGTGTACTTGTCCCACTCAAGTTTAACAAATATGTTTTATACACACAGGTAAAATGTCTATCATCTTGTAAAACTGATGATATCCTCAACCTGAGTCGGAATACTGAACAAATCCAAGAAATCTTTTCGCTCTTATCTGATGAATACCGTAATCTCGCCCTAGAATCCAATTCAGAAAAATCAGAAGCTGGTTCTCTTTATTGCCATGACGATTACTCATAACTGGCGATATCAATTGGTCCCTCCGTTATTAAGGCAGTTGACCCCATCTCAAACCTAGGTCGCCCTATCAGCATCTCTATTCGCAACACTCGCAGTCTTCCAATCATGCATATTTCCCGCAAAATATCTGCCTCTTATGCTTTATTTTCGAAAAATTTCGTTTCATCTTTTTTACCTCGGCAGGGTTTACACCAATGTCGCGCTGCAACATATTCTGTATGTTATGCCTTCTTGGAAGATTTTCACTAAACTTGATACAGCTGAATCTATTCCACCTTCCTCGTTTCGCAAAATATAAACTCCACACACCGCCCGGAGAACGCAGAACAGGATTGATTAATAAAGATACCATAGCTGCTAGAAAATGCAGTTTCAAAACTGTATGAATTTTTTTTTAAATGCAGGTGGCCTTGGTTTAGAATTTTATGTGATTTACGCTCCCTTTGTCGGTTTTTTTTTTGTCTCGTATTTTGCTACAATTTATTTCTGTTGACGCCAATTGTTATGTTCGTTTTTTGATTTTACTTCCCATATTTTTCAGTTTATACTCCATCCTTTTCTTCCTGTTTCCTTACAACTAGTGCAAAAACTACGAGGATTACTTTATTTACCTAGATTAGTCATTCAGCAACATAATACAATTGCTAAACATTTTCCCAGCTTAAATCCTTGAAAAGAAACCGGAAAAACCTTAAAACCTTATTTACGATCTCCTATAAAACCATAAACACACAAGATAATTATATTAGTCTGTTTGGTAAATTAAAAAAAAAATTAAATAAACACAAAAACCATAAATCAAAGAGACCCACCTTTGATTTTCCATTTTTAATAACATGTCCCTCATCAAGAACGCAGTACTTCCAAGGGATGCTTTTAAAATTTTCAAAGTCAATTCGGACAATGTCATAAGATGCAACGACTATATTATGTCCTTCACATTTTGACCATATTCTAAAAAGAAGTGAAAAGGAGAAATTCTAAAAAAAATGAGCATGGAGTGAACTTCCACAAAGGAGCAAATATATGGAAGGTTTACTACTAAACTGAACCAACTTTCAGGAGCCATAACGTATCGCGGTCCTTGCAAACACACCTCGAATGCGACAGAATTGGCGAAAATAAGTATTGGCTCCTCAAAATCTTGCTGCGTCAAATATTACAATCCGAGATAATCTTCATTTCATTAGAACTTCATTAGAAACATGTCACCAAAAAGAGTATCTCACAAATTCGCATAAGTCTAAGAAGTACTTGAAGATATTGCATGAAATTCAGCAAAAATCTTTTTTTTTATTATTAACCTTTAAATTAAAGTAATCATGAAAAGTTGCACAGTTTTTTTCTTATCTATTATTGTATTTCTTGTAAAATAAAATAATACGTTAAAAATGCAAAGTTTATAAAATTGAAACTCAAAAGGAAACACCAGTAGAGGTACGTCAATTAGAAGTATTGCAAAAAAAAAAAAAAAAATATATGACGGGCTCAATAGACTGGAAAAGTCAGTGAAGACAAATTTTTTTTTTAAAGATCATTACCCATAAGATGATGTATCTAGCCCACTTTCAAATTTCCAAGAACACCTTTCTATACAAAGTGACTAGAACATAATAAAAAGCACATGAAACACGCCTTACTTTTAACTTAGTTAACGCTAGTGCGTTGAACCTGAGCACAAGCAGAACTGTAAACCTTCAAAAAGATTCGAGTCTGTTGTCTTAGATTCTTACGTTATGTCGTGAAGTTACTTTACGAGTTACTCCAAATAAAGGTACTTAACGATACAGTGACCCCAAGAACACCAAAAAAACGACTCCAAAATTTATTTGGTTGACAGACCAGGTAAGGCCTTTAAGGCAGTAGGATGGAGTAAACGTAGCAAAGTAAAGTAACACAAAAAACAAACAAAACAACAACAGCAGAAGAACAGCGATGGAAGTAACGACACAGCTGCATCCTATCATAGGCTGCGCAATAGCGCTGCCTAAGTAAAGAGCGATCTGGCACAATGTATTATTATTATTCTTTTTTTTTTGGTTTTAGACCTGGGCACTTCGTATCGAAGGATTTGTCATAGAAACTTCGAAAAAGGCTCATTCGATTGGAAATTGAGAGGGCTAGTGCCCTTTTTAACAGTCAAAAGTGATTGGAGGATAACTAACCCCCTCCCACGCCCACCATTTTCTCAAACACATCCAATCACAATTTTTAGATAGCCATTTGGTTCAACGTAGATGAAAGGTCAAGAAATTATGTATTAGAGGATGACATCCCCCCCTATAGCCCTCAGGGCAAGGGTTGTAAGTTATGTCCTGGGTGAAAGGGTGATCGTATAAACTTCAGAGGGGACTTACTGGATTGCTAATCAGAAGTTTTAGCACCCTTTTTGAGATTCAGAGTGATGGGGGAGCGGATACCCCCCTCCCACACCTCACATTTTCCCGAAATACATCTGTTAGAAATTTTGAGATGGCCATTTGTCGTCTGGAAACTTCGAAAAGGATCATTCAATTGGAAATTGAAAGTGCTAGTGCCCTTTCTAATAGTCGAAAGTGATTGGAGGGAAACTAACCCCTCTCCCACGCTCACCATTTTCCCAAACACATCCAATCAAAATTTCGAGATAGCCATTTTGTTCAACGTAAATGAAAGGTTTTGAAATTATGTCTTTGAGGATGACAACCCTCCCAGAGCCCCCAGGGCAAGGGTTACAAGTTATGCCCTGGGGTCGTATAAGGTATATATAGAGAGGGTGATCGTATAAACTTCAGAGGGGCTCAGACCTATTCATTAGCGACAAATAGAACAAAATAAGGACGATAAAACTAAACAAGATAGAATAAGATTAAAAAGCAAGAGACCGTAAATATACGAATCAATATAATATATAAAAGCAAATATAAAAAGGCAAGTAAACAAAAGCAATAAAAAGCAAGACGATAGAATAGAAGAAGCAAGACATCACGAATTACGAGAATATTGCAGATCGTTTTTGAAGGGCTAAAGTTTTAAGATAGACATAAATCATATTAATATGCTGTTTCAACTCCAAATAAACCAATGAAGAATATTGAGTTTTTTAAAAAGGATTAGAACCAATTAATTAAATAACGATGGGCCTATATAATAACAATATTTGAGTTTATAGGGGACGACCCAACCATACAACGTTTTCAGAAGCAATGTAGGTGGTAACCCTGCATGAAAAACAGAATAAAAATTTCTTATGCTGCTTTTTAAATTCCGTAACATTTTCCCACTATTAGTATTTACTGACCTTTGTCGTTCTGATGGTGAACCGGCATAATGTAAAGGATTTAAAATCTTCTGGCTGACAAATCTATTCATTTCCTCAACCCAATGACCAGTTAAGGTCGGTGGACATACGACGAGTGACATCTTTTGGTCCTTTTCACCCTGAAAAGAGGAAAACTGCTAAATGTAAGCTTCTGTCTTGGTACATTAGATATGTACATATTAACCCAAATTGTGCAGGTATTTTTATAAAACTTAGTTTATCATTTCATTTCAACAATGAAGTAATACTGGTATAAACAAATATAAATTGAAACTAAGAAGGAGAAGAGTAAGGTAATATACTAAACTAAGAAGAGTAAAGAGTAAGAAGGGTAAGGTAATATAACAGCTATAAAATCATATATAAAACAAGGTAATATAACATATAATATAATACATATAAAAACAAGGCAATATAAAATCATAGCTTAGACTTTAGCTAAACATGTTTTGACTTTCCGTATAGCGAAATTCAAGAAGTAAAAACTACTGTAAAATGCATATACTCCAGATTTGGGAAATTTTTGACTTCTTGACAAACAATATGGCCATTTGATTTTTAATTGCTTCAAAGAAGATATCATCAGTGAATCACCCGCTGACAACTCCAAAACTGCTGAATAATAACGGGTAAACTAAGAAGTGTGGGTAACTTGTGCTAGTGTTGACGAAAAATCACCAGCATCATCAAGCGTTCGGCGTTCCTTTTTTTTCAAGCTCTTTAATTGTGTTTTTTAGAAACAGAGATCAGCACTGATGAACACACTAAATTTGTTAATTCACAAATTTGGCCTTATTATTACACTAAAAATGCCATCAGGTCAAACGCTAGATGGGGTTTTATTTTTTTGTCAAATTTCGGCTATTGTAGGTTAATGGACAAAAGTTAATTGACGCTATTGTAAGAGCAAATTAGCGTCAAGTTAATTGACGCTATTGTAAGAGCCAATTTCCGCTATTGTAAGTTACCCTTACTCTTTGGAGTAAACTAGAAAACTTTGCGTTCTATAGGTGGGAAGCAGTCTGATAAGATAATACCAGAGAAAAGAAAGCCCATTGACAATGGGGTAATTACCTAATGCAATATGCCTACTAATAAAATTATCCACTTCCCCGACAACGACACACATTTACTTCACAAAGCCGAGAATATTATATAAACAGAAAAAAAATGAATTCTTTTACTGAGACTAACCGAGGTGTACTAAATTACAATAAATTTAACTAGTTGATACATTGTAAAAGTTTTAGGTAAGATCTGAACTTTTTATGATTAACCAATGGTCAAAAGAGTTAGATTGAGTTAGGTGTCTCCTAGCGTCTGGAAAGTCCTTGGTCCTTTCTGTTCCCGCTGAAACTTGTCCAAGTATTGTCCACCAGACCAAACTTAATTTCCTTGCATGGCATTGAATAAAGATTGGTAAATGGAAACTTAAATGTATATAATCTAAGGGTTGCAAAAGTTTTGGCAATTGCAATTTTTTTTAGAAACTTTCTTTGAAATCTTTCGAAAAGATTTTGCTGAAGAAATGTCAGAATAGAAACTTTAGATAAGCTTTCAGGTACTCTGAAAAATATATAGGTAAAACATTTTTTCTCTTCTGGAAACACTATTTTTCAGTAAACAGTGCCAAAACGTTGTCAGGGATAGAAGTATCATTTGGAGAGGGGATACGTCACAAAGGCAACCTTGTTCACATGAGTTATATAAAGAAAATAAAATGAAATAGATATTTTTGCTATTCTGAATTTTTATTTTCGTAAAATCGATAGCATTTTTTAATTTCCTCGGTCCAGCACTCTACTATAGAAAATTTAAATGTCAGCTTGCATTACAAATTATTCTCTGCTGTATTTCTAGGCCTTTTCTATGGTTGTCCTGAATCATAATATATTAAGTGGGTAGAAGAGTCTAGGAAACTAGATTATGATTCGGTAACAATGTCAGAGATGGTAGTTACAATTTGAGGATGATAACTCTAGTTTCAAAATACTTATTCAAGAGAGAAAAAAGACATGCCGTATTGCGGAAAACAAAGCATCTTGAAAACCAAATTTAACACTGGGAAACAGATGAGACAATTAAAAAAAAAATTCGTTTCCAAAATGGACTAAAAAGTAGAAAGTAATTTTTTCCGAGAATCTGTGAATATAGGCTAAATGGAAAAAATGGACACAAAACAGAAAAGTCTTTACAAAAAGAGATATCAAATTAATCTAGGTTATAAATGCATAATGAAAAGTTTGTGAGTTGAGGGAAACGAGTTAAATAACAAAAGAACGTGCATAGTTTAAGGAGAGGAGGAATAATTTTGAAAAAATATCAATTATTCTTTTTTCCTATTTGACATTACTTTAGATTGTTCGAGGATTTTTTTTACCAGATGAAAAATTTTACGAGCACTCAGGAATATCTTAATGCTCTTTGTAGGAGATCAGGAGATAAAGTGTTCTAAGAAAAGGGTGGGACAAACTCTAGGAAACATTATTTAAACATAATTTTCTAGACATAAATAGAGATGAAGATCATACTACCTTTCTATCATAAACAACAAAATGTATGCAGAACAGCATGGAAATTTTTTCTATATGACAGTGGAACATGAACTTTAAATGAATATTTCGACCCTATATCCAAAGGCTGTCCTCAGCAAAACAATTAAAAACTATAAAAGAACCTCACATTAAAATACGATCATTAAAACTAAATCTTTTTAAAACAGTCCTAGCATCATTTCTTCAGGGTACGTTCAACCAGGGAGTCCTAGATTTTACCTTCAAAACACTTAACCTTACAGTCCTATTGAGTTTTCAGAAGAAAAATAACTAACACTAACAGAATGACAAAAAGACATTTTGGCTAACGAATACTAAATAATAATATGATAAGCTAGTTGAACCCAGTCTATACTAAAATTAATCTTATAGAACGTTCCATACTCGAACTACTAGTATCAATAACGTATAAACAGTCAAAGTGAGACAACACGCCTGAACTCTAGCCGATCTTTTCAGAGCGTCAGACTATACTCCTTCCCACAACTCCTTTGATATTTTTCAATCCAACTTTGTTCCAAAAAGCCTGGCTATCCATTTGACCCCAGCCAGTCACGTTCCTAAGGGGTGGTGGTGCTCGGAAAAACATTAATTACAGCTCCCTCCTCAATTATAAGCAAAAAAAAAGCCGAATTAAAGTAAAAAAAAATGATCAAAGTGGGCAATCCCCCAGCTGCGGCGCTTGGGACAGCTGACCCGGTTAAAAAATAGAGACAAAGAGAAAACAGAAAGCCTTGTAATTCCGTGGTAAAAGTGCGCTTTAATCTTAATGGCTACAGCACAGCTCAAACATTTTGTCAAGTGTTTTAACCACAGTTGCCCAAATTTACAAGTTCATATTTTGACAGAATATTTTCTTCAGCCTCATTTACCTAAATAGGATAACAGATTGATCTTAATTCTTCTGACAAGGCTATAATTGAACAGGTACAACTAGTATAGAGAAAAGCATTGTTTTTTATACTATTACGCTAATAAAAAAAAAAAAAAAAAAAAAAAAAAAAAATTAAAGTGTAATAAAAAAACAAAACGATTCGTTCGAGCCCACCTTGACTCCGCCTTAGTTGATGTAGCCTTAGTCAAGGCCACCTCCGCTACCTTAGTTAAGTACACCTCCACCTTAGTTAAGAAGATTCGTCCTAATCCCCAAACAACGGAAATAAGAATTCTGATCAAAGTATACAACAAAGAGTATGAACAACCTTCAAGAGTGGAAATCAGCCCAGTGCACTAATGTCGAAAAAAACGTCATCAGCGCCATCTAATGCTTGGCGGTTTTTTTTCTAGCTTCCTAATTGTAATGTTTTTTTTTTTAAGTGGCATAAAACACTTATCACTTCACTAACTGTGATAATTACACTAGTTTTAACCTTATGCTTACAATGGAAAAATGTCAAGGATTGTTAAACTCTAGATGGCGTTGATGATTTTTTTTTGTCGACACTAGTGCCAGTTTCCCCTCTTAAAAGTTACCTATTCTTTATTTTATAATACAAATAACACTTAAGCATAATACCGTTCTAATTTTCCAACTGATCTTGGTATTCAAGCAATGCCCAGTTACTGGTTTGAAGTGACTAGAAGGTCGACAGAAGAGAAAAGTGTGGTCTTTCCTAATCGTTTAATATTTATTAAAAAGGAAAGTAATAAACAGAAGAGAAACCGATATTTTCCTATATTTATTGAATTCTGAAAAACAAGTGCTTCACTTTGCAACTACAGATCTAGAAAAAGCCCATTGATATTATCAACAGCTCTGAATTTGGCCTTTAATCAACTCTCTACGATGTTATATAGTTTCATGCTAAATCCAGTGATGTCAATATTTTTTTGTTTTATGAGTGCGGGGGGGGGGGCTATGCCCACCTAGTTCCCCCACCCAGATTTTGAAAAATACCTTTTTTGGAGTACCTTCATTGAAATATTGTCCCCCTCTAAGTATTAAAATATATTTCACCCCACCCCCCTCCAAAAGCAATTACGAATTATCACCACTAGCCTAGCCTCTAAGAAATAGCCTAGTTTTGTTAGCCAGTATACGATTTTGAAATTTATTAAGGGCACTGGGAGGAAGAGTATACAAGAAGAGGGATCATATACTTTGTGTATGGGGTTTTCGACTATAGAGATTATAATGGTACTTTTTTCACGCTTCCTTGGCTTTTTACTCTAAAAATGGCAAGAAGAGGACCATTTTTTGGATTGCCATATTGCCCTTTGTAATGGTATTGACTCAAATTTATAGAAAGAACACAGATATTAAAATTAGCTTTCAAATGAGTCCTTAAACAGATTTCTATGATGGTTCAGTGCCCTACTAGCACTGGAGAGCCCCACTAGTGCCCATAGAATAAAAAGAAAAAAACACATCAGACAGCACAGAAAACGTGATTTTCCTTGTTGTTCAAGGTGGTGGGGAAGGGGCTTAAACTCTCCTGCAGTAGCTACAGCTGCAAACATGGCACTAAAAAAAATTGCCAAGAAACGCCAAAAGCTAGATAGCACCAATATCCACTCCTTTAACCTTCCTACACTCTTTGCCTTAAAGTCCTTATTAAAATAATTCATACAGGGCTTTAGAGTTGGAAGACGACAAAAAAAAAAAGTTAAAGCACAGCTCCCACTTCCCCTAATACCTCAGTTTCTTCCATATGCTCAGCAGCTAGAATGCAAATAGTCTGAAGAGTCTTTCCTAGACCCATGTCGTCACAAAGTATTCCATGAAGTTCATACTTTCGCAAAAACGCAAGCCAATTAACACCTTCCTGAAAAAATTTAGATTGATTAGAAAGAGATAAAAAGAAAACGTCTAAATATGAGGTAAAAAGGGAATATATTATATAAGCTATATTCAAATATTAAAAGAAACAACGAGTGAATAAACAAAACAGATTAGATATAATGAAAAAAAATGAGAGGTAATGGGAGAAACAGATAATAAGAGACAATGACAACACATCTAAACATGAGTTAAAAGGGAATTACATTACATAGAATATATTTATATATTGAAAAAAAAGCAATATATAAACAAATAAGTGTTCGATTCAAATAATTTTACGGGAAATAAGGTGATAAGTCGCTTTGAAGACAGGTAAATAAAACAATATGTGTCCTCAAAAACCTGTGACAACAATTAAATACCCCAGATTAAGGTCTCTAGAGAAAACCTTTTTTTAAATTTATGCACTCAAATGCAAAGTTAATAGCAATTGTGTATTCAAAACTAGGAATTTTTTTTATTAATAACAATAATAAATCCTAAAAATACAGTGTTTATTTTTACCGGGAATTCATAATTTCAGTTCATACAAGGAATCCTACAACTAAGCCTATAGAATCAAAACTTTGTTTATTCTCCTTTCATTTGACCTCTAAAAAAAAAAAAAAAAAAAAAAAATTGAAATCCGACTTTTTTGGCTTGTAATTTCAAGAAGCAAAGAAAAATTTTCCCTGGGGCGACAAATTTACACGTACTATGATATAGTGTAATATATACTAAATACACATGTTACACAACTAAAATTATTGGAGAGATAAAGCATATTAGAAACTTTGAATAGTAATAGAAATTCGTAATGAAAGAACATTTCTAAATATTTCTAATAATATTATTATTATTAATTACCATATTGCAATATATGTAACAATATACATTTTTCATGAATATCTAAAAAGTGTTTTACACAATTTAAATAATATAAATCGTTAATATTAATATGTTTATTTTATTATAAGTCTTTCATAATTAGAAAAGGTTCGACACAATATTTCGTATAATCGTGATCCCCATATTGAGCATTCTATATAGTATTCTATATGAATTTCTTCTGGAATATTCTTCTAGAATATAAAATATAATACATTAATATTCTAAAAACTCCATATAAGTATTCTATACAATCGTAATCCTCAGGTTCAAACACCATGTTCTACATACACAGGAAAAGAAGAAAACCCAAGTAAAAGTTAAAGATCTCGAAGACTATTTAGAAATTTAATTGAAAGCTCTAATGTCTATATCTTGTATCTGTGTATCTTGTATATGTACACTAATTCTTCACGCTTCAACCCATATTCATTCATACAGGTTCGACAAAATCACTCATAAAAAAAACAAACATGTATGATCAAGCGTCTCTCAAAAACAAGAGCAGGGATAGTGGTTCCAGGGTCCTCATACATGTTGAAATCGTTATATAATTCTCATTAAGATTACACCCCTTTTGAGGGATTTCAGCCCCAATTTCCCGTAACTATGGAAATCTTCATATGCTAATAGCTTTTGATGAGAAACTTTGACATTAATAAATTTCGCTAGAACAAAACAAGTAATTAACGGGTAGATATGAATAAATTTTACAAAACCCAACTTTCTTTGGTACTTTATTCTAAATCAAAGAATTAAAAATTTCACGAATTTAATTTAAATGTTGGTATTGTTTTTCTTGATTGTTACTGGCTCTTGATAATACTGATACAATTGATTGAATACTTCTCTGGCCTAAACTATTTATTCTTTCTTTTTCAGAATTGAATTGGATTTTGAAGTGACACAAACCGTGGTTCTGCGATCCAGCAGTACATTACGTCAAAAAATGACTACCCAAGTACCCACACGTAACGAGGCTTTGTTCCAAACAATTGTTGCGACAAGTTGGCAATATAAAAGAAGCATTGTTAGCGGAATTTGAACCAAAATTCCCATGAAATTGAAACGTGAAGCATAGAGTAGAATCAGTATCTAAGCATAGAGTCAGAAGATACAAACATATATATATATATATATATATATATATATATATATATATATATATATATATATATATATATATATATATATATATATATATATACATATATATATATAAACTCAAACGAAACCACATGTTTGCTTATCTCGGCCAACTCATTTCTCTTAGTCAACCCTTGAAGTTACTAGCAATTATTAGTAACAAATGGGACGGCAAAACACTCGTTGATCAAAAATGTGTTTTCACAATACGACAATTTTAAATAACATAGAAAATCACAATAATATCGTAAAACCTGTTGATAAGGTCGAAGCGTGGCGTCAATATCAAACTTCAGCTCAAACTTCTCTATTTTCTTTGGGTTCATCATCATTTTGAGAAAGCCTCTATCTTTACGTCTCTTCTCTTCAAGATGACCCGGCAAGGAGATGTCAGCACTGTCGCTATCCAATGGCATCATCCGAACTAGAGATGCAAAACATTGCGAAGCCAAATCTCTAACCCGAATGTCACTCATTCTACCTAAAAATTAAATATATTTACGCATTTCTTATCTAAAATAACAAGAGAAAGATGTAGGTCAATTGGGGGCGTAAGAAATGGGAGGGGGGGGGGGGTCTTGAGCCCATATCCCATCTCAAAACATCAAAATTATTGCAACTTTGCTAATTGTTCCTTAAAGTTTCTAAAAAAATGTTCATCCATCTACTCCGTGTCTTTTCCAATTTACTCCTCCCCCCCCCCCAACGAAAATTACATACGAATTTCAACATGAAACGTTACGATGTTGAAAATCGTTGAGATTCAGACATTTTGAACGAGAACTGTTAGGAAATTGTCGAAGCAGGACCAGGCGTTATTCGCCTCACTTGACAACTGAAATTCATATATTACTTGGTAATTTCAGTAACCCTAGGCCCCCCGACTCATGGGGAGAACTGTTAACATCAGAAATCTAGTTTCAGAAACTAAGGTCGGAAGAGCTTCTTAGGTTCTAAGTTACTGCTAAGTTACCTTCGTGGTTTGATGAAAGTAGCAGCAAATTGTAATTGTAAGTAATTGTATATTTTATTTAATCTATTTTAGTTTTATATATATTTTTTAGTTTTAGTTTCTAGTTTCTTTTTTTTAAGCTGAAAACGCCTTGTTATATACGGGGGAAATATTCGTTGTTTTTTTTGTTGATTTTCTTCGCTTTCATTTACTAGCCATAGACCCGTTTGTCTTCTTTATATTCATTTCTTTGTTTTCGTTAAGATCCCAGCATGAATCTCCTAGGTCAAAACCCCCCGAAATTCATAATTTGCAAGTAGTATTCGACTCCTACCGGCTACACAAAATTTCGCAATATAAAAGCCAACAACCATTGTACAGCTACTGAAAAAACGATTAATCTCAGCTACAACTACCACGTCCGTACTATTACTTAAAAATAAGTGCCATTATTAATACAACTTATTACCAACCTTCGCTAATTTGCTTTTTAATTAAATAAGAAAGTTTGTTTTTAACATAATAAAGGGATTTTAGCCGTTCTTTGCGGTTGATCACCAAGAGTTTAGTGACATATTGTTCCTATTTCTGCTTTATACGTTTCTGCCCACAGTCGTCTTTAGAGGGATAGAGAAAATTGACAATTTGTTCAATTGTCCCAAATAAATCCCAACTAAAAGAATAAATCCCAAACTAAAAGCGATGAGACAAAACAGACTTTCGGTCATAATTAGTAACAAGAATAGGATTTAAAATAGTTTACTATCCAAGCTTGTAAAGCTAAAATTCTGCTATTTTTTTTTTTTTTTTTTCTGTAATTCGTAAAAGCACAGTTTGTCCGTTACTACACCCGTGGCTATCAGATTTCCTACAATTTTCTTTAAAACTTCTTATAATTATGCACAGTGTGTGAATAGAAAATTTAATTTGTTCCCGAAAAGCTTCATTTATACCCCTCCCTCATTGTCTCAAAAAACTCTACCAATTGGATGACATTAGCCGAGTCCCTTGGCTCAGGGGCATGGGAAACAGCTATTGATTCATGCTCCTTGACTATTTTGGACTTTGATGGGCCGCAGACGTCCATTAATTTTGCTTCACAATCGAGTGCTATTTTGTCACTTTGTAGGAGCGAATTTCGAAAATTTGTGAACTGTAAAACAGCTCTTTCACCGAGGGCATGTCCACAGAATGATTCCCATGTATTTTTAATATTTTATGTGATTATTTAATTTTAATTCGTTTCGATGTCTCGAAAGACATAATGGACAATAGAAGCATGCCACCCCTCATTTTACCCTCGCATAACAGCAGATTTATATTGGCTATAGGAAAAAAGTGCCCGTATGAATTTTCACCTTTAGGTGGCTCGTGAATTTCCCCATGTGAAACCGGCTATTAACCCTTTAAACACCGAAAATCGACCTTAGGAAAGTCCTTACTGCCACTACTTGCTTAAGCAAAAAGATATTTCATCGAAGCATTGTCACGCAATAGTTTATGCACCGCAGTTAAAAAAGCATACTTAAAACACAGTTAGAAACGGCAGTTTCAACAGAAGAAACAGCACTTTAAACAACAGTAGGAAAAACATACTTGGAAGTGAAGGAAGATTTATTTTGCGATGAAAAATTAGAGACAGTACTAACAAGATTAAAAAATAATAAGACCACGGGTACTAATACTGTGGTAATACTGAAATTTATGAATAAAATTTTTGAAAAAGGGGAAATACCTAGTTATTTTAGGAAACTTTAATTAAACCCCTCTCTAAATAAGGTGATAAGAGTGTGGTATAGATGCATTAGTTTGGTTTCTGTAGGAAGTAAATTACTTAGCATCATGATCCGAGCCGTTCCTAAGGTGGTGCTCGGGAAAAATTAAATAAATTGCCCCCCCCCCCCCTCTTCTTCCAACTCATATAAAAGCAATAAAAGCCGAATCAAAGTGAAAATTTGATCAAAGTGGGCAAGCCCCAAGCCGTGGTGCCCCCAAGGCTGCGGCACTCGGGGTGGATGACCAAGCTACCCCCCCCCCTGAACGTCTCTAATGATGATATGTTTTAGAATTAGAAATTTAGGTTAAGTTTTGAGAGAACAACAGTGTGGTTTTAGGAAGGGCAGAGGATGCATCAATCAGATTTTCACTCTCAGAATAATAATTGAGAAGTGCCTGAGTCACCAGACCCATTTAGTCACCAGTTTTATTGATTATTAACAAGCGTTTGATTCAGCCGATAGAAGAGATTGAGAGAAGGTCCCATCCTTGCATGGTATACCAGCTAAAACATTACAGTGATTAGTGCTATATGCGAGAATAACATTAACGCGGTTAAGGTAGAAAATAAGTTCTGTGGATGAAGGGTGAGACACTGCCAATGATCGTCCTTTTCGGCCGACACCCTTGGTCGTAAGGAAGGATTTAAGGAAAATGAAACTTCTTGGGAGGGCGTAAAGCGGCAGGCTTTAAATAAATATTTTCCTTCAAATGAGCCATTAAACAGCTCTCTACGATGTTCCAGTGCCCCGCAATCATTGAAAAAAAGTAAAGAGAACAAATCAATGTTACCCAATGTTTTTTTCTAGTTTTTGTGCTTTTTTATGATTTTTTTTTGTTTTTTGTTTAATGACTCCGAAATGCGAATTCAATCCTTCGGGGCTTGTGATAGAAGTTTTTTGAAATAAATATCTTATCTTTTTTGTCTATCGCCCCCCTTAAGCTCCTAAATAAATTCAGCGTCCCCCCTTCCCACTCCTTAAGAACTTACACGTCTTTTGTCCACTCGCATCTAGAATATGCTTGTCCAGTTTGGCACCCTGGTATCTCTCGCGATGAATCGGAAAAATGGAATCAATTCAAAAAAGGGCCTTGCGAATAATTTTCAAAGAAGGCAAGGTGCCATACTCTCTGCTCCTAAAAAAAGCTAGTCTGAAAACCCTGGAGCAAAGGAGGGTCTCGTTGTTCCTCCATTTTGCAAAAAATGCCATAACAAACACTCGGACGGAAAATATTTTCCCCAAAAGTCACTCTCCGTCCAGATTAGGGCCACCTCAATCTGTTTCTGAGCCCATCCCTGCTTTATCCTCCAGTCACTGCGTTACTTCCAGATACGAAAGAACTTTTATCCCCTTCATTACAGAAAAAATGAATAAAATGTCTCAATAGTTTCTTTTTTTCCCCCTCTTTTTTGTTTATTAGCTGATTAGTTTTTATTGTTTTTAACTCTTTTATTGATTTACTGTAGTTGAATTGTTGACACTTTCTTAGTATCCCTTTAAATTTAAATGCATTTATGTCTCGCTCTAAGTTTAGTTTGACCAGTTTTTACAAGTTTTTTATGCATTTAGGTCTCACTCTAAGATTAGTTAGACCAATTTTTGTTTTTTTAATTTTTTAATTGACTTTTTACAGTTTTAATTATTGATTTTTAAATGATAGTTTATTATGGCTTTCTCTATTTCGTTGTTGTTCTCTGCATTTTTAGTGTAACCATTTATATTGTCGACTCCAAAGTCCGAATTCGACCCTTTGTGGGCTTGTGATAGCGATTTTTTTGAAATAAATATCTCATCATCTTACCCATGCAAAAAAGTGATTTTTCCTTCTTATTCAAGGTAGGGGGCTGTGAAATTTTTGTTTAGAGTTTTTGGTCATGGTGATTCCAATGTTGTACTTTTTGATTCATTCCGACGCCATATTTTAGGGGTTTCAGGCTGTTTTTTGAAATTTCCATAAATTGGTTTTCAGAACAGCATTTTATTATTAAGACTAGTAATAATTACGATTCCTGAGTCAGCTAAAATCGTGATTTTTTCTCACTCACCCTTTTTTTTAAACACGTTTTTCATTTTCGGTCATTACGGGCAGTGGTTCGTCATTTACTAGGTTACAGCAACCGCTGTACTCTAAGTACCAAAACATGTTAGTAGTATGGACAACACGGGTTCGGGACCACATCATTTATCAAATCAATTTATATCATTTTCAGTCCATTTTACATCATTTTAACATCAAATATGGCACACTTTGAACACTTTCCATCCCTACATTCAAAATGAAAACAGGTCCTTGGAAATCAAATTGGGTCTCATTTTTTTTTATACTTTTTCACAATGTGAACACGGGTTCTAGGTCCCACCTAGATCACCCATAAATTTACCCCCCCCCCTCCCTTTCAAGGTTGTAACATGATTGGGTCAGTATGGCTTCAGCCCTTTAGCAGGTCAGAAATCATGCAAATTTTCAATCCATTTATTTCAATTATATTCCCCCTGCCCATCCATCCAAAGTTCTGTAGCTCAACTATTATTAAAATTTGTAGCAGAGTATTCTGAAAAATATAGGCTAAGTAGCAAGCCAAAATACTAATTTGTATGCAGAAAAAAAAGTTAAGAAATATTTCTTTTTTATTAGATAATTGAAGAAATAAAGTTAATCAAAGACGAACTGAAAGTAATTTAAAAAGAAACTTTGTTCAATAAAGAAGCTCTTCAAAGAAATACAAAAAGCGGGCAATAACCCAAAGCCGAGCAAAAGTAAGTTAAAATAATAATAATTTCAACCTAAAAACAAACACAGATCATTGCCAATGAATAAATGAGATCCAAAACGACAAAAAGTACAATGAGTAATCAAATCAGACTTGAAATAAAACAGAAACCGCCACAAACAGAGGTAGGATTAACCACTACCCCCTTCCCCCTCCAAGCCTTCTAAAAACCGGAGTCATTTAAGATTTGCTGAAACCAAAATATATTTTGAAGTTTTTCTTTTACAACGTTAATAAAATCAAATGCTGAGACTTTAAAGAAATGAATATCGTTATATATTTATCAGTCAGTCTGCTTTCATTAGTTAAACAAAAATACGTATGTGAGGGAAGTTGCCCCCTCCTCAATACCTCGCTCTTTACACTAAAGTTTAAATCTTTTCCAAATTCTTTAAGAATGACTCCTGAAACACAAAGGTCGTTTAATTTGAAGAAATAAATAAATAAAAACCATAAAAGAAATAATTGCGTATATGAGGGGGGTTACTCCTCCAAAACGCCTCGCTCTTTACACTGAAGTTATTTAGTACTTAAAAAAGCTTATTATTGTTCTAATTAAACAAACATAGTGTTTCATGAGTCGGTCTTACAGAATTGGGACAGAATTCGAACTTTAGCATAAGAGCGAGGTGTTACCCCCCTCATATTCGTAATAATTTCTGTTCGTTTTAAATTCTAATATTGCTTCTTACATTCAGTTGAAAAAAAACGTGTTTTTTTATATTTAATTTCTGGTCGTTTTCTTAGATAATTCGAGGAAATCTGGCTATTCCTCCACGGAAAAACCCCTCCTCCCCAATGATTGATTCTCTAGACAATCCAATCCTGGCGAAAATTTACCACGGAAAACTACCCTTAAGATTTCCATACATAAAATTGAATCGGCAATGAAAAAACAAGACATGAAAACATTCTTGTATAAAAATACTGGCAAATTCCACCAGTGTAAAATTTCCCCTTAAAAGTTTACCCCTTGGAAATTTCCCTCCCCGTGTAAAAATATCTCCGTGGAAAATCCCTTGCAGCAGAAAATTCGACCTCCCCCAATAAATATATGCATACTTCCCAATAACAAATATTATACGTAAACAATGGGCAAATTTTGTAGCTTAAAAACCTCTCCCAAGGGGCTATGGGAGGGTCATGATATCTCAAAAGGCATTGTTATTTGGCCTTTCAATTATGCTGAACAAAATAACTGTCTCAAAATTTTGATCGGACGATTTTGAGAAAAAAGGGGCATGGGAAGGCTACTTATGCTCCAATTTTTTAGTAATTTAAAAAGGAAACTAGAACTTTTAATTTCTGTTCGAATGAGCCCTCTCACGATATTCTAGGGGCGATACAATCACCCCTGAAAAAAAAACAACAACAACAAAACAAATGAACACGCATCCGTGATCCTTCTTCTAGCAAAAAATACAAAATTCCACATTTTTTAAAGATAGGCACTTGAAACCTCTACAGTAGGGTTCTCTGATACGCTGAATCTGATGTTGTGATTTTCATTAAGACTCTATGAGTTTTAAAGGGCGTTTCTACCTTTTTTCAAAAAATAGGCAAATTTTCTCACGTTCGTAAACTTTGATTAGTAAGATTAAACTTAATGAAACTTATATATTTGAAATCAGCATAAAACTCCAATTCTTTTGATATATCTATTGGTATTAAAATTCCGTTTTTTTAAGTTTCGGTTACTATTGAGCCGGGTCGCTCCTTGCTTACAGTTCGTTACCACGAACTGCTTAATTATAAAAGATATGAATGGCTGTGCAAGGCTGGTACTTTAAGAAGGAATGGCACTCTGGGCAGGCCTATGGAATATGACTTTTAATCACGAATTTATAAAGCATCTTAAACGCACATTACTCTAGGCTTCAAGTGCTTATCAAATGCCGGATGAGACACTACTTTGACGAATGATGGATGGCACTGACCAGTGCATAATAAAAGACCTTATTTACTTGTTCTCCCTCTGGCCCCCGTCCATTGCCGTTGTGTTTGATTAACTAACTTCGGCTATATATTTGCCCATTAGGCAGGGGGGTAAAGCATAGCATAAATTAAATACGTAACCTAACATAACCTAGGTACCTCCCCCCCCCCTAAACCCCAAAAAACGATAGTTTAAATATTGTAAACGCATTGAGAAACCACGCCTTGCGATCCATTTCTCGATAGCAAATACCCGTTTGACTGGTTTCCTTTAGTGTTTCCTACAGTATATAGCGGTGTGTAAGATATAATGCACAATTACCGTATGATTTTATAAATCCAAATGTTGTGAAACATTTTCATATTAACATATCAAGGTTCTAGACTATTTATTTAGTTAGTAAAGTCATGGTTTCTTTCTGATAAAAACGTCCTAGTCGCTTGAGAGCACATTTAGCTTTTCAAAAAAAAATCATAGTAAATTCGGTACTGTTCTACTTAATGGTAAACACCGCTATAGACTCTATAGCAAATTAGCATGGAGACCCGTAAAGCGGGTAACTGTTATCTAAATTGATCGCACAGCGTAGTTTCTCATTGAATTTACAATATTTAAACTGTTGTTTTTGGGGGTTTAGGGGGGGGGAAGGTACCTAGGTTAGGTTACGTATTTAATATATGCTATGCTTTACCCCCACCCCCTTATGTGCAAATATATAGCCCAAATTTGTTTCATAAAGCATTATAACCGGGTATCTGTCTCTCCTGTTTGACTAGTTTCCTTGATAGAGTCTATAGCTGTGTGTACCATTAAGTAAAACAGTACCGTAAATTTATATAAGTTTTTTTTATTTATTTATTTTTTTATTATTATTTTTTTTAACAGGATTTGAAACTAACCAGAAATACAATGACTAATTACCAGGAATTCTGAAAAATTTTCGAAAAACCTGAAATTTCTTTACATAAAAAACAACTAAGAAAATGGCCCCCGAGAGGCGCAAATGACTAACTTCTAGTTAAAGTTGCATGAAACAAAATTTAAATTACATGATTGTACATGGTGAGCAAAAACTGAAACAAAAAGACTAACAAATAGAAATTATGCAAAAAAATTAAATGCAATTTATGAAACAAAAGAAAAAAACAAAAACATTTTCTTTGTTTTAATGACTCTCACTATATAGGAATTTTATAATTAGCAGAAAACTCTAAAATACGAAAAACAAGCGTTTTTGTAATAAAATGCAACGAAAAGATATTTTATCTATCAGGGTAACGGCGTAAAGACCTTCTAGGGGACCCTCCCCCCCCCAAAGAAAATTAAATAATTCAAAAATAGTATATTTTGATCTAGTTCAATTTGAACATGTCCTGACAATTTCAACGTAATACCCTTAGCCGTTCCTGAGGTATCGCCCTTTGGACAAAACTGAATGCATGAAGTTTCTTTCATTTAGTTTAAAATCCTCCCAAAAATAGACTGAAGTTCTATATTGACTTCTAATTTTAATTTTAAATTTTTATATTAAAACTTATTTAACGTTATATGTTGGCAAAGCCACGAACATCTCATATGGAATGAAAAATGTCCACCTAAATTGAAAACAGACAATATGTTCATAAATAGAAATCACGGAGGTCTTCAGGTCATACATGTGGAATGTAGGATGAAAGAACTTTTCATTATGACAACGTTGGAACAAGTGATGAGAAAAAAAAAAACCACCAACAAGTGCTTGGTATGAAACATGGAAAAGAAAAGAAAAGAAATATCCTCCAAAATATAATCAAGCATTCGAAGAAACTTATGAAATAGAAAAATTAGGAATGTCGCTTGAGATAAGTGGGAAAATTGACAAAGTAAAACCTAAGGAATATTATGAAAAAAAAGAAGCAGCTTCCTCTACTAAAAATAATTGA
Organism: Artemia sp. Qi Xiang Cuo; assembly: GCF_049724085.1. NCBI lineage: Eukaryota > Metazoa > Arthropoda > Branchiopoda > Anostraca > Artemiidae > Artemia > Artemia sp. Qi Xiang Cuo. The sequence continues at coordinate 63,154,930 of NC_142796.1, forward strand.
AAATGATAGTTATAGTCAAGAAGAGGTGGACAAAAGTTTCATACACCTAGAAAGTTACAGGATGCCGCCAAAAGTTAAAGAAGATGTTTATCTTTGTGCATAATTTTTTACCCGCATAGTAGTCAAAGGTAAAGATGAATATGAGTGGTAGTAATGGAAATTGTAAGCTATGCGAGAAAAAACTAGAAACGCAATATCACGTAATGTTAGAATGTGAAAAACAAGAAACAAATGTAACATAAGAGCAGATTTTAAGATAAATATTTCGAACTTTTAATGAAATGTTTGATTTTAGAGTTTAATCAGAATTTTCAGATTATAATAGTTAGCTTCAGAATTTGTTCAGTATTTTTAAGTTTATTTATTAGGTAAGATTTAAATCTAATTGAATAGTTATAGTATAGGATTTTATGAATTTTTAGATTATAGATTTTAGATTTGATAATTTTTTTTAATGTTTGTTTGGAATTTATGTTAAAATAGTGGAATTTATTTTATATGTTGAGGGGGATACGATTCACCTGGATTGTGAAGTATTTGATTTTTGGGAATTGTTTTGAGGATTATTGTAGCTACCTAACAACGCAAGGCCCATCGAGAGTAGTTTGTTGAAATGTGATGTATTAAAAAAAAAAATATATATATATTTAATTTTTTATTTTCTTTGTGTAAATATAGTGAAAAGTGTTTTAAAGTGTTATAAGAAAGGTGAATATATTTTAAAGTACAAAAACGTATATGAATTGTAAATTTGTATTTTAATGTTATATGTTATAGGCCTAATTAATGAGAGCATCCACTTGCCGCAGTGGGTATCTAGAATGAAAATTTTGTAATTTTTTACTGTTAAATTAATTGATGGAGAATCGTATGAATGAAAAAAAAAGTGTTATGGTAGAAAGGTAGATAAAAAGTACTAGGAGAGAAAAAATTATGTATGTGAGGAATTTTAAAAGTGGAGAGCAATGGAACGTCGAGTAAGAGGTAAGATAGATAGGTAGTAAAGTGAAGGAATAATAGAGAAATAGGGACAAATTAGATTACAAATAAGCAAACATTCTTAGATAAAAAAATAAAGAAGAAAGAAATGTGATTGATTTTTTTTTTTTCAGGAGTACGAAAAGGAAACAAAAACCGGTTTGATTCTATCCATTACGTGGTGTATCACCTATTATTGAGAACACAAAAAGAAGAGGAAGTGCAGAAAGGAGGACCAAATACCGCTGGTTAAAGAAAGAAAAGAAGATGAATTTAAAATATGCATTAGAAAATAATTTTGTATCTTTTCAATATTATAGTCTATTTTTGATAAAAAAAAGCCACGAACATCTTAACATAGAAAAACTTTTCAAAAAAATTGCATCGATTTGTGACATCAGCAATAAATTTTATTTTCAAGGATTTTATCTTTGTTGTAAAAAAATTAAAAAAATTCATACCTCCATACGATTTCTCCGGCATTGATTTCACCACACGCATAACCATCTGCGCTAGGAGGCGTTGAACTTTGTTTTGCATTATATGGTAATTGGTAAGATATGCTAAGCTTGCTGTTTTTAAAGTTATATTTGCCACAGGAGTTGCAGCATTTAGGTAATTAGTTTTGTTTGCTGTTTTTCACGGTTTAACACTATCCTACAAAATTGGTTGAATGTAATCCATGATTGTGGGCAATCAAAAGAGAAAAGTATTGTCACAAGTATAGGGGAAACGTGGCAAGGGAAAAATAGGACACGGTACAGTACCTATATAACGTGGTGCCTTAGTTAAGAAATACTATTAAAAAATTCTTCCTTAGTTGCATCACTTGCTAAATAATTTTATTTATTTAACACAAATTTCTGTCATTTATATAATGACAATTTCTAACAGTTATTATTTTACATATTCTTTTTCTTTGGTTAAGAAAAGAATAATTTACATCGTTTCCGTTTCTCCCTATAAGAATTCAAATTTTGGCTCACTAGTTGTATGTTTGCCAAAATTTTGCAACAATTTAAAAAAAAAAGTTGTACTATAATGCTTTCAATTGGTAGGTAGGGGGAGAAATACTAAAATATAAATAATTTGAAAATCAGCACAATTTTTTGGTTTCTATAGGGTTGAAAGGATTCCAGTCCCTATCATGTTACAATCTTGAGTATAGACAAATATTACGCAACTATTACCCTCCTCATACCCTGAAATTTTCAACTTAAGTTTCTTAACTTCTCCGCAAATATCACATGTAATCCCTTTTGCCAACCTTGTATACAAATAGTGTATTTTGATTTAGTTCAATATCCAATGTAAAAGCCATTTACGTTGATATATCCTACTTGACGGTAATGCAAGTTATGTTGTGATATAATTAAATTTGCTATAAACATGAACACAAAAACTGGATTCAAAATGAGCCGAGCAAATATTACAAGAAAAATGTCCACTCTTCCCCATGGACACCACTGGTGCCGATCACTGGCGTCAATTCACAAAAATTAAAGAGGCTAGGCAATATCCAGTGCCCCCCCCCCCCCCGCTATATTCTTCTGATACATTAAATCAAATCGCAATGCGTTTAAACAAATTTTCGAAGTGTTTTAACCATTTGATACCCCCCCCTCTAAAACAAAATTCCAGACGCGGCCCTCGGGAAGGGAGGAGTATTCTTCATAATCCAGGGGGGGGGAATCGTTGTTTTTTCAATTTCTTTAAAAAAAATACGAACAAAAGCCAAGTCCTTTTTTAATAACAATACCGTAAAAAGACTTCCTTAAATCTGGAAGGGGAATGCAGAAATATATCTTGCAGGATAATACACCCCGCCCCACTGAAGCTACTGGTATTATTCACCCATGCTACTTGATAATAATACAACTTGTATTGTGACATTATAAAATTTGCTCCAAAGATGGAAACAAAAGCAGAATTTTTAATCACCCAATCAAAATAAACATTAACAATATAGTGAGACATTATCAGGTAATTGATTACTTTTTTTATTTTTATCAATATTTTTCTTTTTCATTTGTAAATTACTATATTAATTCCATAATTCCATCTTGTTACTAACAATGTAGCCAGAACACTGTATTGAAGAATAGATTGCCTTAAAGTATAATTCCAGTTTTATAGTAGAGTTTGAGTAATATTAGTATATGCATATTAAACTGCCAATGCACATTCATTTTTATTTTTTTTAGCCCTACTCATGTTAATTTCTGCTCGCTTTGAGCTTGACTCGCTTATTTATTGTAATTTCTGATTGTTTTGAGTTTCATTTATTTATCGATGCTGATTTGTGGTAGTTTCACGCTTGGTAGATTATTTTATTTTTGCTCATTTTTTGTTTAATGGATTTTTTTACTTTTCTTTGAAAAACTTATTTTGTGGAAAAAGTTTTTTTTAATTAATTTATGTTCGTTTTATATTGAAATAGTCTCTTCAGGGAAGAAGAAAATAATAGTTTAAATCTTTTTGTATTTTTAAAGACTTTATAGTTTGGCCTGCTATTTGCATGTCGGAGAAAAGTTTTTAGCAATTTTTTACAACATACACCCTTTTAAAAATCTGGACACAAATAGTAGTGCTTAATTTAGTTTCATACCTCCTCTAGTTGACCTGATATAGAAAACTTGACACCATTCGCGAGAAAATCTGTTTACTTTCTTTGATAGCTTGGATACACTTACGCTATTTTGATTTAGTTAAAATTTAAGAGTTGAAGTAGCCCCTATAGTTTGAACATAATACCCTCAGTCGTTCTTGGGATACTGCTGAGATGCCTTATTGGGAATTAGTATTAACACAGTTCATTTTGATTTAATCTTAGGGCAAAATTTAGTTTTTAAACACAATGGGAACATCAGAGGATGGGCGTGGGAGGAGGATTAGTTGCCCTCCAATCAGTTTCCACTATTATAAAGGGCAACACAAGGGTCAGCAGCCATTTTAGTTAAGAGACTCAAATATAAACAGTGGGACGATTATTTGATACCTGACAACAATTTATATTTATTAATGTATCAAATCTATATCATAGCTTTAGACCTTGACTCAATTGCGAGTGCCCCACCCGCAATTACCCCTACCCACAAATATTACTATTTACATTATTTCTATCCTAGGATGAAAGGATGATAAACTATCTATCTACAAGTAAAATGAATCATTTTATGCAATTCTTGAAAAAAAGATAACTTTCACGGCTTCCAAAGTTTGATAACTACATTTACCATTTATAATATATATATATATATATATATATATATATATATATATATATATATATATATATATATATATATATATATATATATATATATATATATATATATATATATATATATATATATATATATATATATATATATATATATATAGTTGAGCTAGATCGCCTTATTTTAAATTACTACTTACTTTTAATTCCTCTCAAGAGGCTCCTTTTTTCTTAATACAAATTTTCAAACTGAGGAGATTCAACTTGGGTGGTTGGTTTTTGTTTTTATCCCACTAGATTCACAACCATCACGAATCCAAGTGTAATTATAGTTTCATTTTTAGTCTTTCATTCTCAGTCAGTAAGACTTGATACCTGGGCTTCCACTATCCAAGAATTTTCGCGGATTCCCCCCCCCCCAAAAAAAAAAATTGGTTCCCCGAAAATCAACCAATCACGGTGTCACCCCTAGCAACTATCCCTAGCAAACATTACTTTACATACCATAATTTTTCACTACTCTCTGGTTCGTTAATTATCGTCTCCTGTGTTACCTTGCATAAGAACCAGACCGATACAATTCAAGTATAGATGGTTCTTCATATTTTCATACAACTATCATTTTCCTGCATTTAGATTAAACCATTTCGAATGCAGTATTCCAAATGCTATTAAATGTCTTACTTTTGTATCATTCGTGGTCAAGACAATCTTGACAAAATTAGACAAGAATTTAACTTAAAGTTGTTGAACCCTCGGTTGGATTTTGGGTTTTGAAATTGAACTTCTAAAGAGGGAGAATTTTTTTGAAAGCCGAATCATAAGTTTAAATTTTGTTTTCTTTTGCTATTTTTGGTTTTGGACATACTGTATTAATGTTTAATACTTAATGATTGAAGGCATAATATATTGAAGGAATTGATATTTTTGCCAGGAATCTTTAAAATTTAAGTTCTTTTCTTTTTTATCTGAGAATTGTATTTGTCTGGACTCCCCTCACAATTATTGTTCTGGTCCCTTCACCCGTGCAATATTTTCAGTGGGCGTAATATTTCAAACTGCAGTTTTAGGATCTTTTTACAGTCTTGCAAAGCTGTTAGTTAGGCGAAGGAAATTTTACTGACAATATGTTCTACTCAAATTCGGGGTAGCCAAGTAAACTTGTTTAAATAGTTAGGTCTACCTTTACAACTTCTAAGGCTTGAACAATTTTAGTAATCCTGTATCAAGGTTAATTCCGAGATAAAAACAAAACAATTTAAAGAAATTGTGGTATAGTTTATTTTATCGGGAGAACTGTCCCTAAATACCATATTATTACCATAAAAAATGCACTACACACCTCCCCCTCCTAACGAGGCAAAATTTAGCTATAGACTATGTACAAGGTCGGGGAATAGAGGATTTAAACAGAAGTGACCCCAAAAATATTATTCATAAGAATATTTCCTAGATAATTTCGGAGACCACACTGCCTTTCCATGACGATAAATAAAAGCTCAAATAGGGATTAAATCCTTTTAATAGACAGTGATGATGATAACAGTGACAGAAATTCACAAAAATACCAGATATTTCGGTCACATTTACAGCGACCGTCATCAGTAGTAAAACTTATGACGGTTTTACTACTGATGACGGTCACTGTAGATGTGACCGAAATATCTGGTATTTTTGTGAATTTCTATCACTGTTATCATCATCACTGTCTATTAAAAGGATTTTATCCCTATTTGAACTTTTATTTATCGTTAAGAATATTTCCATTACAGGTTAAAGTACAAATTGGTTATTAGGCTCATATTGTTTCCTTGTCAAGTTTTATATTATTTTCGGATTTATTTACCACGAACTTGGTTAATAATGCCAAATAATGTTAGTCTGAAAAAAAAAGAATAAGTAACTTTTATAAGATTTATAGCCTATATATATCATGTCCAGGCATTAGATGGGCTGATATAAAAACAAGACTGCAATAAGTACTATATTTGAAACATGGATGGCCGCAGGGTTGGTGGGATGGGTGGGGGGTTAATCGGTGACTATATAGTAATTATGAGGTCACCAAAAGAAAGGAAAGCATAGTAGAAACAAACAATGATAAAAAATGTATGTGTCGAGGGAGGACACATATGCTTGGATTATGCTGATGATTTAAGCATCCTAGATGAAAGTTTGAGCAAAATGAATGAAGTTTTAGAGGTTTTGCGAGTTCAGGGTGCTAGAATTGGTTTGAAAATTAATGTTAGGAAGACTAAGTCACTAAGGCTAGGAATAAGTGAAGATGAAAAGGCGACGTTGGATAATAAAAAGATTGATCAGGTTGACAGCTTCACTTATCTTGGTAGTATTATTAGTAAAGATGGTGGGAGCAGAGAAGATGTTAAAAGCAGAATAGCCAAGGCTCAGGGCGTTTTCTCACAGTTAAAAAAAAGTTTGGAAGAATAGGAGGACAAGTCTGCAAAGGAAGATAAGTCTGCAAAGCAAGATTAGAATATTAGAAGCTACAGTGATGACAGTGGTCAAATATGGCTCTGAAGCATGGACGCTCCGAAAAGCGGAAGAAGATTTGCTAGATGTTTTCCAGAGAAATTGCTTAAGGATTATTCGGGGTACCCGGCTGACTGACCGTATTTCAAACAATAAGCTATACGAAGAATGTGGTTCAATATCGTTCTCTAGGACTATAATGAAAGAAAGGTTGAGGTGGCTAGGGCACATTGTGCGGACGAAGGATGACAGATTGCCGAAGATTGTTCTTTTTGGCCAACCGCCTAGGGCTAAACGGAAAGCAGGTCGTCTCCGTCTGGGGTGGGAGGACGTCATAACGATAGATTTAAAGGAAATGGGAACTTCGTGGGCGGGTGTAAAAAGGAAGGCTTTGAATAGATTGGGGTGGAGGAAGAGCGTGTGTAGCGGCTTGGTGCTGCGGTGAGTTGTTAGTAGTGGTAGTAGTCGAGGGAGTATTTTCCGCCGGGGGGGGGATTTTCCGCGGGGGAACTTTCCGCGGAGGGTATTTTCTGCGGGGGTAATTTCCGCGGTTTTTTTTCGCGGGGGCATTTTCAGCGAGAGAGTATTTTCTGTGGGGGTATTTTTTGTGTGGGGGAGGGGTACTTTCCATTTTTTTTTCCATGGGAGGATTTTCCGGGGGATAAACACATAAAACCTTAGAATCAGCAGGAAAAAGCAATAATGTGTCCATTGTAGCCGAAATCCCCTTTTAATTTAAGTTTAAATTTACTTGTTTAATTTAGTTCTTGTTTGTTTTAAGTTTTAATGCTGCCCCATATTTATAGGTTGAATTTTTTCTATTTAATTTACATATCTAGAAACCGCAAACAATATTTGTTTTTAAATATTATTAATGAATTGCTGAGATTAATGACTTAGTGAAAAAATGCTACTGGTATTTACAGTTCACATGTGTTCACTATTTTTTTTTTCAGTTTTGAAGTTTTTGCCACAATACTAGCAATAGTGTTTTCAGCTATGGTTTCCAATCCTGTGCTCTGGCTCTAAAACCTGCTCCGTAAAATGCTTGATTTACTACGCGGACTCAAGTCCTACTTGAGCCTAAAACCGAAGCTAAAACCAATTTTGGCTCCCGAATTTTTGGAACAAAATTCCATTCTGTTTTCCCCCCGAAATTTCCCTGAATCTTGAATACTTGTCCCCGAAAACTCCCCAAGGTTTTAAGATTCGAGTGGAAGCCCTGCTTGATACACAGAAAGATGTTTTTGTCGACCTTTGGACGCCGGAAGTGAAGTGTCTGTTTACGAAAAAAGAAAATAGGTGACTGCTTGTTTGTCTATCTTGACTATGCTGAACAAATCAGGGTGAAATAAAATATTGTACTCTTGTAGATGAAAAAATACAAACATAGGTACAAAAATACTGAATTGTACCATAATTTTATAAAATGTACCACATTATGTGGGATTGTACTAAATTGTACCATTAGAGGTGAAACGGGCCCAAATGGTACAATTGTACCACGTTTGGCATCACTGTTATATAGCCCACATAAGTTAATATATAGTCTATAAAGTTAAAATTCTACAATGTTTTTAACTTCTAGTCTTTTCTGTAATTTGTTAAAATTCAGTATACCCATTACTTCTTCCTTGGCTTTCAGATTTCCTACAATTTTATTCAAAACTTCAAATAATTATGAGAAAATATCTCAATTATTATACTTAGAGCGGCAGTAAAACTTAAAAAAAAAAGAAGACAAAGCTTAAACGCTATGATTTTGAGATTTGAGGAGATTAGGAAGGTTTGAATATGGAAAACATATTTTTAAAACAAAACTTAACCAAAAACCATGTTCATGTGTAACTTTTCATATATTGGAGAAGCCCCTCCCCCCCCGTCTTTAGCTGCATAACTCGGTTACATTAGAAGCATATAAGTAATATTGAATGCTCTCCTACCCACCAACAAATCATAATAAAATAACTAATAATACCCTAGAAAGCACTTTTAAAATATATATTGATCTTTTTTTCAGAAAGTACTCCTGCACAAAAAAAAAAATCATAACAAACAAATAAATAAAAATATGAACTTACCAAGAATAGGTATGACTAGAATAGCAATAAAAGGAACAATTTGTATATTCATTTTGTCCACCAGGATGTACAGAGCTTCTATACAGCCCATTCGCGTTATCTCGCAATCACTCGACAATCCAGGCAACACCTGTATTAGAAAAATTTCATATTAGAAATGTTTTTCGTATTAGAAATATACACAACCTTCGATAAATAGAGAAACGTAAACGGGGACTATTAAAACATGACACATAACAATCGCATAGGGTGAGAACGCCCTATGTGCAAAATTCTAGAATCACATATGTATGTTTTGAGTTTTATGTTAATTTTTTTTTGTTTTTTTTTATCTGTTTGGTTATCTCTCCTTCCTCCATATCATACTGTGGCATTCGGAGGGGATGTGTTTATGTTAAGCTTTTTGTCAATAATTGATATTAAATAAATGTATAAATAAATATGTGGGGACACTATCAAAACAGGAGATATCATTACTCTGCCAATACAGAATGCATTACAAAAAAGTCCTGAAATTTAAGGACGGGGGCTATCTAGTTTCTTTATTTAGGTACTAATTAAAAACAAAAACGGTTAATGACTTCAAAAAGATTGTTACTCCTAATGCTTCGATATATAGGGATATTTTGGGACAATTAAATAAGGACACGGGACTACTCTGCCAAGCAAAAAGATATTTTGTGCAAATGGTAATGATAGCTAGAAAGCTCTAAATTTCCTTGACCTCCGGCGTTGGTGGAGGTAAGCACAAAAACCGGAACTGATTTTAGGAAGAAAGGTGCATTTTGTTGGAAAGCACCAGGCGGAAGAAAAAGAAGATAAGGAGGGCTATCCACAAAGAAACATATGTTGAGAGATCAAATAAAAAAGACAGGCGCTAATTTCACATAAACCACAACTGCGTTCAACAGGGAAGCGTCCTGCTAGTTGGGCACTGTAAAAACAGGACACATCCCTGCTAAGCCAAAATATTGCATTTTGAAAACCCTGAAATTGACATAATAGGGCTATTTAGAAGGAATCTTAGGCTAAGGAAATAAATTAAAAGAAAGACATACGTTTAGTATCAATGTCTTCTTGGCAGAATCTCTTCATTCTTTACTGACAACTTTATCTCCGAACAACTTTGTTCTCCATAACAACCTTGACAACTTTATCTAGGATGCGTCTTTTATTGTAAGTGAAGATGCTATAATTTCGTTGAGTAATTCTAATCCTATTCTAATTAAAGAATTTTAATTCCTTTCTGGTCTGGTAGAAAATAGAGATCTTTGTACTAGTTTTTAACAAATGTCAATCTTTTCTCGTTAATATTAATGGTCGACCTGAATTAATTTGCAATCAATTAATTTGCGAGTCGATAATAGTTTCGTATATTCAAGGTAAAACTAGAACAGAGCAGAATTACAAGACTAGAATTAGAAAAAGTAGAATTTAGATCAGCAGCACGGTTACGTGGTATCTACCGTCATGACATTTTAGGTTCCCTCTTGAATGTAGTAGGTCTCCAGCACGATCAATATCATTCGCTCCTTTAGTGAAATTAAAAAAAAAAATTTACTAAATCAATTTTACTTTATTATTTTAAATATTGTAAATATTTACTTGGTTTTTCATTTTTTTTTTTTCAGATTTGAAACTAATGATTCGTTGGAGATAGCCAGGATTAAAATGAATAACTTCTACCGTAATCTGATATTGTTTTTCTCTATCTCTTTACTAAACGCTTGAAATTTCAATTATTTTGTCTTTTTTCTATTATATATTTTATTCGTTTATTTTACTAGGCCTGTTGTACTGTTTTTCTTTTTAACTTCGGCAAATCATTGCTTTGTTCAATTTGTTGGAGTTTTTGCAATTTTATTTACTTATATTTTGCACCAATCAATTTTGAAATAAATAAATAAATATACACTAGCCTTGTTTACAACAGCTTCAATAACCGAAAGTTTTGATGGTGTTCCTATATTCGCAATAGCAGCCAGGGCTCGTCCGGCCATATGTCGGATACCCTTGTGACGATGAGAAAGAAGATCACATATGGAGTCTAAAAGATCATGTAGATTTGGATGCAATAAAGGTGATAATTTTGGAGCCACACATTCAATTACTTGTAAGCCAATGATATACGACTCAAACAGTTCTGAGCCTATATCTGCAAGAAGAGAAACAAATACATAGATTGTGAATTCGTGGAACATCGAAGCAAATCAACCATGAAATAACGAACAAAAGTAATTTTACAGTAAATTTTTGACAAAGCTCAGGGATATGATATGTCATGTTTGAATTTCTTATCCTATATTTTACGGGGTACCTAATTGAAATAAGTAAAGAAAATCTTGCTTTGTTAATTCTACCCCTTGTAAATTTTTGGACTCTATTTTTATTCATTATCGAAATTCATTACCCCTTATTGAAACTGGCATTGTTCCGAATCATAAGCAGCGCAATAGCGCTGCCTATGTAAAGAACGATGTTGGCACAATGTATTATTATTATTTATTTTTTTCTTGGTTTTAGACCAGGGCACTTCGTATCGAAGGAGTTGTCGTAGAAACTTCGAAAAGGACTCACTCAATTGGAAATTGAAATGTATAGTGCCCTTTTTAATAGTCCACAGTGATTGAAGGGCAACTAGCCCCCCCCCCTACGTCCAGCATTCCTCCTAACACATCCAATCAAAATTTTGAGATAGCCTTTTTGTTCAGCATAGTTGATTTCCAGATAGAAAATATGTTTTTGAGGAGGTCACTCCCCCACAACCCTCGGGGCAAGGGTTTTAAGTTATGCCCTGGGGGCATATAAGAACGATGTTGGTACAATGTATTATTTATTATTTTTTTCCTTTAGACCAGGGCACTTCGTATCGAAGATGTTGTCGCAGATACTTCGAAAAGGGCTCATTCAATTGAAAATTGAAGTGGTTTGTGCCCTTTTTAATAGTCGAAAGTGATTGGAAGGTAACTAACACCCCACCATTACCCCAAATACATCCAATCAAAATTTTGAGATAGCCATTTTGTTCAGCGTAGTTGATTTACAGATAGAAAATATGTTTCTGAGGAGGTCACTCCCCACAACCCTCAGGGCAAGGGTTTTAAGTTATGCCCTGGGGGCATATAAGAACGATATTGGTACAATGTATTATTTATCATTTTTTTCCTTTAAACCAGGGCAGTTAGTATCGAAGATGTTGTCGTAGAAACTTCGAAAAAGGATCATTCAATTGAAAATTGGAGTGGTTTATGCCCTTTTTAATAGTAGAAAGTGATTGGAAGGCAACTAACACCCCTTCCACGCCCACCATTTCTCGAAACACATCCAATCAAAATTTTGAGATAGCCATTTTGTTCAGTGTAGTTGATTTACAGATAGAAAATATGTTTTTGAGGAGGTCAGTCCCCCACGACCCTCAGGGCAAGGGTTTTAAGTTATGGCCTGGGGGTATATAAGAACTATGTTGGCAAAATGTATTATTTATTATTTTTTTCCCTTTAGACCAGGGCACTTCGTATCGAAGAAGTTGTTGCAGAAACTTCGAAAAGGGCTCATTCAATTGGAAATCGGAGTGACTTGTGCCTTTTTTAAAAGTCGAAAGTGAATGGAAGGCAAATAACACCCCTTCAACGCCCACCATTTCCCGTCACACATCCAATCAAAATTTTGAGATATCCATTTTGTTCAGCGTAGTTGATTTCCAGATAGAAATTATGTTTTTGAGGAGGACACTCCCCCACAGCCCTCAGGACAAGGGTTATAAGTTATGCCCTGGGGGCATATAAGGTTTTTATAGAACGCATTGTCGCAGAAACTTCAAAAGGGCTCATTCAATTGGAAATTGAGATGGCTAGTGCCCTTTTTAATCGTCGAAAGCGATTGGAAGGTAACTAACACCCCTTCCACGCCCACCATTTCCCCAAACTCATCCAATCAAAATTTTGAGATAGCATTTTTTGTTCCACGCAGTTTAAAGTTCAGGAAGTTACTTTGAGCAGGACACCCCCCCCCCCCAACATTCTTCAGGGCAAGACTGCAAGACTGTATATGCCCAGGGGGCATATAAGTTTTTATTGAAATCTTGAAAAGAAATATTGTCGTAGAAACTTGAAAAAGGGATCATTCAATTGGAAATTCCAAGGTCTAGTGCCCTTTTTAATAGTCGAAAGTGATTTGAGAGCTAACCCCCTCTCACGCCCACCTTTCCCCCAAACACATCCAATAGACATTTTTAGATAGCCATTTTGTTCAGCGTAGTTGATTTCCAGATAGAAATTATGTTTTTGAGGAGGACACTCCCCCACAGCCCTCAGGGCAAGGGTGGTAAGTTGTGCCCTGGGGGCATATAAGGTTTTCATAGAAAGTGTTGTCGTAGAAACTTCAAAAAGGGCTCATTCGATTGGAAACTAATAGGACTATTGCCATTTTTAATAGTCGAAAGTGATTGGAGGGCAATTAACCCCCCTCTCATGCCCACCTTTTCCCCAAGCACATCCAAACAAAATTTTAAGATAGACGTTTTATTCAACGTAGTTGAAAGTTTGAGAAATTAGGTCTTTAAGGATGACAACCCCTCCACCCCCAGCCCTCAGGGCAAGGGTCGTAATGAAAATTTTGAGATATCCATTTTGTTCAATGCAGTCGAAAGTTCTGGAAACTAGGTCTTTTAGGATGATAACCCCATCAGAGACCTCAGTGCAAGGGTTGTAAGTTATGCCTTGGGGGCACATAAGGTTTATATAGAAAGTTGTTGCAGAAATTTCAAAAAGGGCTCATTTCATTGGAAATTGAAATTGCCCTTTTTAATAGACAAAAGTAAGTGGAGAGTAATTAACCCCCCTCTCACGCCCACCATTTCCCCAAACACATCCAATCAAAGTTTAGATATAGCCATTTTGTTCAACGTAGCGGAAAGTTCTGGAAATTTTATATTTAAAGATAACAAACCCCCCAGAGCCCCCAGGGCAAAGGTTGTAAGTTATGCCCTGGGGGCATATAAAGTTTTTGCAGATAGAGTTGTCCTAAAAACTTCAAAAGGGGCTCATTCAATTGGAAATTGAGAGGGCTAGTGCCCTTTTTAATAGTTTAAAGTGATTGGAGTGTAAATAACTCCCCTCTCACGCCCACAATTCCCCGTAGTAACTCTAATGTAAATTGTCCGACAGCTATTTGTGTCAACCTACTAGGAAGTTTAACACATTAGATTTTTAATAATTACAACCCCCCCCCCACCCTTCAGGGCACAGGTTGTAAGTTATGCCCTGGGGGCATATAAGGTTTTTATTGAAAGCGTTGTCGTAGAAACTTCAAAAGGGCTCATTTGATTGGAAATTGAAGGGGCTAGTGCCTTTTTTAATAGTTGAAAGTGATTGGAGAGCGACTAACGCCCCTCTCACGCCCACCATTTCCCCAAACACATCCAATCACAATTTTGAAATAGCCATTTTGTTTAACGTAGTTGAAAGTTCTGGAAATTAGGTCTTTGAAGATGACAACCCCCCTCACAGTCGTCAGGGTAAGGGTTGTAATTTATGCCCTGGGGGCATATAAGGTGTTTATAGAAAGCGTTGTCGTCGAAACTCAAAAAGGGCTCATTCGATTGGAAATCAAAAGGCCCAGTGCCCTTTTTAATAGTCGAAAGTGATTGGAAGGCTTGACATTTTTATAGTAAAGATCGATGTGGGTATAATGTATTATTTTTTTGTTGTTGTTGTTTAGACCAGGGCACTTCGTATCGAAGGAGTTGACGTAGGAACTTCGAAAAGGGCTCATTCAATTGTAAATAGAAAGGGATGATGCCCTTTTTAATAGTCGAACGTGATTGGAGGGAAACTGATCCCCCTTCCACTCCTACCATCCCACGCCAACCCTCCCATTTTTGCTCTTAAAATTTAACCAAATCAAAATAGCGTAAGTGTATCCAAGCTATCAAAGAAAGTAAAGAACGAGCAGAAATTAACTTAAGTTGGGCTCAAAACCCCTATGCCTTCCCAAGGCCAGAACATAATTTACACTTTACTGAAAAAAATACAAATGAATGCATTGCCAGTTTAATTCACATAGCCTATACTGATATTTAGTAACCAAAATCTCAATATTATTTGATTGACTAAAGTTATAAAAGTAAAATAAAATATATTTATATTTTTTCAGTAAAGTGCAAATTATGTTCTGACCTTGGGAAGGCATAGGGGGTTTTGAACCCAACTCATGTTAATTTCTGCTTGTTATGAGTTTGACTTGGCTGTTTATTTAATTTTTACTCGTTTTGAGTTTAGTTTATTTATAGATACTAATTTGTGGTAGTTTCACTCTTGGTAGATTGTTTTATTTTATTTTTGCTTATTTTTGTTTAATGGAGTTCTTTACTTTTCTTTGAAAAACTTATTTTGTGGAAAAAGTTTTTTAAATTATTCAGGTAAAGCGTCATATTGAAAATTACCTAAAATATTTAATTACAGTTAAGATAGTTGTGCATTAAAAAAAAAAAAGTATACTTGTCGAAGTTACCAGTGTTTGTTTAATCCTCGTAGTAGCCTTTTTATAACATTCTTCTTGACACCTAGTCATTAGAAACTTTGGGCATGATATACAAAGAGTCAACTTCAATTATTACCTTTTCTAGGGTTACAGATATTGAATTTCCTTTTAACGAATCATCACAAGGGTATTCAGAGATCAAATCCCTCAGAAGGCCGTTCTAAATGAAACTGAAGTGTCCGAGGAAGATGCTTATCAAGCACCTAGTGCGCAATGTCTCCTTTTGTAGGTAAGGATTTCTCCTCTAGTAGATATCTCCTTGAGTTTAACATATTGCCTTTGCATCAGTCAGAACTAGTCGAAACTACCCGTCAAAGGGAGGGTGGTAGATATACTTGTAGAAAAAAAATCATCGAGGTCAAACCAATTCTCTCACTTAGATGTTGTAATGGTATCAAATTGGTGGAACAGCTCACCTCTAGACTCCAATCTCGGGTCCTCTGACGTAGTGCCAACAGGGATTTCAGAGCCTCAGGAAAAAGTGGGCATCTACAATTGGCAATAGGCCTATTACAAGGCTTGTAGAGGATTGATCAAGCTGGATGGTAATTGATTATTAGAAAAACAATTATAATCTACCTTACTCGTACAGGAAGGCGGACCCGATGTATATATATTTCCAGTAGATGTCTGACAAGGAGTACACATAGCCTTACTCTCTTTTTGCTGAGGCACCAAAGACTCGTATAGTTTCACAAAGATGTCTGCACGATCGTTTGTCCCACGAAACACTGATAGTCACTTCAGAAGGTATTAACGTGGGAGTGTTTCGGTTCCCTACATGCAGGCTGTATACTTCACCTTTTTCATAGGAAATTTTCGAAATGACCTACCAGGATAAGTGGTAACGAGACTAACTTGTCGAAATTCCACCCAGTAATTACCATCTTTAGAAGATGTCCAAGTAGGGCTGTTTATCTAAATTATTTGATCTAGTAGCTGGTTTGGTATTGTATCAGGTGTTTGGCCGGGTTATGTTCCATCCCCATTTATACAGATCGTTTTGGTGAACGGTATCCTAAGGAGCACGACAAAGGCTATGGAAGAGCATGTAATTAAATGGGAAGGTATAATTCTCCTGGACTTAGATTGCAGATGATTTGAGTGTCCTAAATAAAAAATGTTGGCAAAATGAATGAATTTGTATACACAACTTTTAAATTCAACTCAGGCAACATAGCACACGATCGGGCTTAAGCACTAGCAGACTTAATTCGAGATCATGTATTTCGATAAATTTTCGAAGATTTTGGGACCACAGGGTTCAGGAATAGGTTTGAAAATTAATGTTAAGAAGACCAAGCCTCTTAGACTAGGAATAAATGAGTGTGAAGAGGTGATGTTGAGCAGCAAGAAGATCGATCAAGTGGATAACTTCGCTTATCCGGGTAGTATTATTAGTAAAGATTTCTGATGCAGTGAAGATGTTAAAAGTAGAATAGCCAATCCTAGGATGTTTTTCACAGTTGAAAAAGTTTGGAAGGATTGCGAAGCAAGATTAGAATATAGGAAGCTATAGTGGTGACAGTGGTCAAGAATGGTTCTGAAACATGGGCGCTTCGAAAGACGGAAGAGCTTGTTAGATGTTTTCCAGAAGAATTCTTTAGGGATAGTTTTGGGAACTCGTTTGATTAACCGTATTTCATACAACAAGCGGTGCAAAAAAATGTGGTTATATCCCACTTTCTAGGGGTGTGACGAGAGAAAGGTTGAAATGGCTAGGGCACCTTTTGCGCAAAAGGATGATATATTGTTGACGATCGTCCTTTTCGGTCATCCATATAGGGCCAAACGAAGAAAGGTCGTCCCTGAATGGAGTGAGACATGTCGTAAGGAAGGATTTAAGCGAAACTGAAACTTCTTGGGAGGGGGCATCTGTGTTGGCCTCAGCCCTCTTGGTGCTGTATTAAGTCGTTAGTAGTAGTAGTACTAGAGGTAATGATCAGCTGACACGCAAAAAAACTTCTCAGCAACAATGATACACAGGGTACGACGGTTAAGCTCTCTAAGTAAAAATTTCAAATGTTTTGCAACAACAACAGCTACTAACATATTAAGATAATTGCTGGAGCCAAGAATATTGCTATTTATCATGTCTTTTCAGTCCAAGCTTTAGTTATTGTTTTAACCTCCACTACATTTCAAACTTGCTTATCTTGCGCTAAAAAGTTTCCTAAACCGTACATACATTATATTTAATATGGTGGTAAAGAAAGCTACACTTATCAATGTCACTTAGCCAATAATAGCGAGCCAATAATTTCATGAAGACTCAAGAAAAAACCGTAATGTTTCTTAAAACGGACTGAACGAAGCGTTAGGGCCGAATCAGTAAATAGCCTCACAAATTTAGCAGTCTTTCACACTAGCATGGCAAGCTCCAAAAAACAAAGGGGTTAAAGTAACTTACGATGGTTATAGTTAGTTAGTTTACACAAGAGCTAAAAAAAATTACAGAAAAGAAAAACAGCCAAAATACTGACAAAATTAACTTTTCTTTTTCTATATAATTTTCATCAAAAATCATTTTCGGGATCTATTTATTAAACATTTCAGCACTTATGGACTTGGATGTTGCTTGACATCCCTATTGTGTTTCACCAACTATAAAAAATCCATTTTTTTTTTATTCTTTTTTCAGTTCTTTCACAAAATATTAAAATCTGACCTTTAAAACAATGCTCTTTTGTTGAAAGTGTCAGTCTTGGTATCTAGTCAAAGTGCTTCACTTGACGCAAAGCACTTATCCCGATTAATAAAGAATACAAAATACACGACAACCCTTTTAAACTTGATCTTACGCGAGTCAAGCAGAGTAATTATTAACTTATGGCGCAGAAAAATGTAAGAACGCAGAGGTCCAAGTCCCATCTTTGAAAGGGGTCTACACATAAAAATATTATAAGCAAGGGTTATGTAGAAATGCCAGTGTTGCATTAATCACATTAATATAGCTTTCATAGTTTCATGTAGACAGCTTAAAACAAAGCAAATTCCGCTTTAGTGCTGACCCCATGGAACCCCTACAGAGGTTCTATAATAGTCTAGGTTCAATGTTACTGTCGTTGAAGCCAAACTATTCGATCAACGTAATTGCAACTTTTTTTCCTTCTTTGTTTATTTTTCACAAGAGTATACCGTTATCATATATGAGCTTACCATATGGCATCGTTAACATGTGTATCGTTACCAAAATTTTGAACAAGGGATAAAAACTAAAAAACTAAATTTCAAGATTATTGCATTGGAAACTATAATAAATTGCATCCACGATGAAATGAGAAGCACATAGATTGTGCAACTTATATTCATTCGTTAACTAAAATAGCATATCATTCATTTATTCATACTTGTATTCATTAAACCAGCAGGGCCACAATTATCATGCTGCTTTCATTTTAATTGAATACGACACTTAACATGGAAACGGAAGGGGCTAAAATAGACTATAAACAGTCTTCGGCTGAGGGCTTATAGATCTTGCAAAGTCAAATAGCCTATCATTTTTTAATAATTTCTGACAAAGCACAGACAACTAATTTTGAATTTTGACAAAACAACATCAATATAAAAAAAAAAAAAAAATCTAGCAAAAATACATTTTTATATTTTTGCCAACGCATAGCCAGTATAATAAATATTAAAAAAATTGATGAAAATGAAAACTGCATTAATCTATTGATGAATAAATAAAAAAAAAAACAAGTTAATTTAAATCTAAAGCTAGCACTAACCCTTCCGAAATTTTTTCTGGCTAGTCTACCCAGGAAAATGTCAGTGAGCACCCCTATTAGCATAACCTGTATATTAGCTAAGAACAGGGATATTATCTAAAACACCCCTATTAGCTAAGAACAGGGATATTAGCTAAAACACCCCTATTATCTAAGAACTAATGAAAATAAAACAATTTATCAACTTGTTGACTTACAAATTTGTTATTCAAAATTAAAGCTAACATAAGCAGTTCTCCGTGGCGTCTCAAGCCAATGTGTAAAAAAAATAAAAAAATACAACAATGAAGCTTATAAAACTATTGAGAACTCGCAATTGACTTGACAGCGATTTTGCACAGGTCACACACAGGGTTGCCACTTGCCTAAGAAACTAAAAGAGAAACTAAGAAACCACTTAAAGCTACTAGATTCAGATGATTGTTCCAACCGTCTTCGGAATTTTGAGTTAAACAGTGCCAACTTCACTAAGTTAGATATTCATGTCAAAAACCAAAAGGTATATCCGCCATTTTCGTTAATAATTATTTTTTTTTAGCTTTTCACAGGACCTTCTTTTGCTCAAGGGCTCAAATAAAAAAATTTCGTTGCTGTTGCAAAAACCCCGAACTGTAGCTGGTTTTAATTTGGTACGTAGTAAATACATTTATGTTGGTTAGTCTTTGAGATAGTGGCATTGAAACATTCCCTCTTTGCCAATTTAGCCCATTTTACCTGCTTCCTATGCATTAAAGATCAGAAAATCCGACGAGGGTAAAAAAAAAAAATTGAAGAGTCTTTAACAATTTCTATTTCATTAAAACAAAGAGTGAGATACACTATCTCCTTTTGGTGCCGACCATATGTAAAAAGAAGTTTACCTTTAACCAAAGTTGTTTTGATTCTAGTAACAACGTCCCATAAGGCTGGAACCTTAACAGGCAAAAGATCATCGTACATTGTAGTCAAGCATTGAAAAGCAATCCAAGCTCCACGTCGCTGAACAGCGTTATGCGTTTGAGATACGTTTTGAGATGATGCTGTAATACTTTCGGCCACTTCTTGAACATCCTTTTGTGGGGCAGGTTTTTTAGGGCTTTTACCGCTAATTGGCAATTTCTGTTGCTCTAATGTAATGCATCCCTGAAGATTTTGAAGATCAGCCTAGAAAACAAAAATAGAATACTTAATAAAAGGGGGCGGGGCGGGGTCGGATTAAAAAAGCTTGTAAAAAAAAAAACACAAGTGAGATGTGACTGAAAACAGGTTTAGCGACACCCCATGTATCAAAAGCATTCGACATGCCACAAATCATTTACCCAACTTATCAACTTATCTATTGAATATTCGTTTCTAAGAATCAACAGATGGCTCAGATAGGATACTGCGAAAAGAGGAACAGATTCAGATAGACGTGAAGTGCCAAATAAACTTGTTTTAAATACTTTTTTCCAGTGAGGTTCATCCTCAGGAAATCAAAGTGAGGTAACCAGCCACGCATTCGTCTTTTCACTCTGAAAAATAGTAGTCTAAGAGGACAAAGCATGTTAAAAATTGGAATACAAGGAAATTCCATCTTAGAAAAGGATAAAGTTGTGCCAGAGGAAAGAGGAACCATATAAGAGATGTAAAATCTATCTTTGAGTTTCTCTTTTAAAATAAATCCGTAGGCCAGAATCTAATTGCATTCTACATAACAGATCACGGGAAAGAAAAGAAAAGAGATCCCTTTAAAAGAAAAGCCCTTGAGATGCCCTTTAAAAGAGATGCCCTTTTAAAAGAGAAAAGAGAGAAAAGAGATGCCCTTTAAAAGAAAAGAGATCCACGTTAACATTAAATTAGGGTGGGTTAGTTTTTCCAACTCAATAATTGGCGCAACTTCAATTAAGAGTTTCAAGAAATGTATTAACAGAGATCAGTCCAATATCAGCTGGTGTTTCATTGGGATGTCGCCACAAAATGAGAAGAAAATCAGCCGTGAGGGTTACTTCGAGAGAGACTCCTCACCACAGAAGCGAGATTCTACCCATATTATCCCGTCGAAGGGAGATTAAGGTGAATTATTCCCACCATTTTGCCACCATCATTAATCTTAAGATTGCATCCAAAATACGTTCAGCGAGCCTTTAAGCAAATTTAAAAACACAAGGTTGGAAATTTGAGGGTTTTGTTTGTGTACTCATCTTTAGAACCGAAAGAAAAATGCAATGAATTATTCCCACCATCATGAATCCAAAAAGCTTGATCCCCCCCCCCCGAAATGTTTGTCTGACTCGTAAAACGTAACAATAATGGACATAAACAAATTTTTTATGCGTTTTGAGGTTTTTTGTGTAACCCCTCCCAGAAAAAAATCATTGAGTACCCCCCCCCCCCCGAAAAAAATCCTGGGTACGGCCTTCCCCAGGGTCAAATGAAAAGATGGTCGCTCTAACTAATCAGAACAAGCTATGATTTTTATTAAGGTACCAAATCCCTCATCGTTCTACATAAATTGAAAGTTGATGAAATAACTCCAAAGAAACGTTCGTCAATGAAAGAAAGTGTTTTGAAGATTATTCCTTGTCAGGATGAAGAGACTTACGAATGATTGGTTTATTTTTAAGTTTGGTTTTATTTATGCTCATGCTGGGATGGGCTCCGCTCTTTTTTATGCTCTTTCCTCTTTCTTTTTTCCCCTTTCTTGCTTGCTTTCTTAATTTGTTTTGATTTTATCAGAAAATGTTCGTGTTAGTTTGTGTTTCTTTCGAGTCCCATTTTCGTAATGCAAGCGTATCGAGCACTGCTCTGCATTGGCTACAGTTGGAATTTTATTGTAACTATTTTTACTTATAAATATTTACTTAATAAAACTGTAAAATGTTTAGGATATATTTTTACACCTAAGAGGCAATAATCAGAAGACAATTCATTTAATTTTAGTTTTGTTTTCCTTTTTTTTTTTTTTTTTTTTTGGTTTTTTTTTTTTTTTTTTATTGCATCTCAAAGGTAAAATTTCTCGTTGATCACGTATCTTAATTATAAACTTACGGAAAGAGTGGCAGTGGAAAATAAAAAGACTCAGTTATTTTAATTTTTCAAACATTTTTGTAAAAATGTATAAAGGTTGTTTAAAGCTAGGCTAAAGGCTTTTGATGAGGGGCGAAACGCTGCTCTTTATGAGTAAAGGTGCTCAACGTTACACAGTGTGTATCTAAGGAGAGAGCTGATTATACGCCATGTATAGGTGCTCATAATGGGTATTGTCTAACGTTACGGTAGTAGCATAAAAGAATGTGAATTTATGTGCACGGCCTGCGTAAGTTACACCTATGTTGCATTATTAACCCTGGTGTTAACGTTTTACCAAATGAAATAATTTCGACGACCTAAGTGCCATTCATACCCAGCAAAACGTTTCTTTGACATCCATGTGCTCGATGATTTTGATTGGAACTTTAAAAGCAAGTGAAAAAAGTTTTTCAAGTGAAAAAAAAAACTTTTCATTTTTATGAAAAAGGGTTGAGAGTCAGAGAAAGGTACGAGAAAAAGTGAGAAAAAGAAAGAAAGAAAGAAAAAGAAAACAGAGGGGAGAGACATGGAGGGAGGAAAAAGAAACATAGTGGATAGAGAGGGTGGGAGGGAGAGGGAGATAGATAGAGAAAAAGAGAGAGAGAATCCATCAGGGATTGTATTTAGTCTCAAGCAAGTTTTGAAAAGGGAAATTGTCCATTAAAAACCAATGGATCTTCCTTTCGCGGGTTTCCTGCTCAATTAAAAATTCCTAGAAAAAATTCACGAATAAAACGAAACAGTCAAAAACGCCTATATGATGAAAATATCACATTACCATCAAAGTTTTGTCACCTAGTGACTTAATTTTATATCTACCAGCGTTTACTTTAAAAAATCATTCCACATCTCAGTAACATTGTTTTACGAAACAGCCAAAAATTGTAATGCTTCTGAATTATAAAAAAAAAACATTCGAATATAAAAGTACCAAGTTACATAAATAGTCTATTTTAAAATAGAGGCGTCGTAGATGCCTTTTTTTTAAAGGCAGAGACATTATAGTGCTAGAATTCGAATTATGGGTGTTTTTTTTTGTTACCATCACAAAGTGAGGTACGGGGTTTTCTACTAAATCTTAAGAAATGACAGTTTTATCTATAAAAAAAATAAAACTTTCTAAATACGAAAGGGGATGATTTCAGGCCATGGCTTACTCAATTCTGTTTCATATGATTCTGCTAATAAAAGCTGTATTATTGTTTCCTTTGGAATATTCTTTCACATTTTATAATTTGATGCTTTGTTTCACGATACAACTGGAAGTTGTTCCAATTTTTTTTTAGCATGTGAGCCCTATCAAGTTTGAAAGTGCTATAACGCTACCAAGCATCTCCGCCAAAGATTTTACTAGATCAAAATTCTTTGGATAAACTATATAAGAACTGAAAAAAAAATTACTTGAGGTGTCTGCGACTCATCCGAGCACAAAAAAAGGCACAAGTTTTTCACAATCTTTGGGGTTGGACACGGGACTCTGCCGGGAACGAGCTCTATAAGCTTTGCAATGGTCCTGGCAGCGAGCTCTTGAAGCAAGTCATTTGGCTCAATTTTGAGGATGTCCATTGATGGCTTAACGACAGGATTGAGTTTTTCAGGTAAATGATTTAAAGAGATCAAAGCACTTGAAATAGAAGCCTCAGTCCTAAACAAAAACAACAAATAAACAATGACAAACACATAAATATTACCAAAACACAAATGTGATTAAAAATGATATTTATTCACTCAAATTAACTTAGATGTGTAAAAAAAATAAGTAACCAAGCTCGCCTCTATATGATCACCAAATGATTGAACCCAACTGTTGACTGTTCGTCCTTGATAATATGCAATCACATGAAACTTGATCATGATCTCATGTTGGAGTTCCAGCCCATACCCAGGCGTTGATCCCAAAACCTATCTGCACAGACTAGGAGTTGGAGACAGACAGACACAGACAGTTGGAGTGCTGGGTTAAGGAATCGAAAACTTTTCGGACGTCCAAAAACAGCGGCAAGAATCAGGCCAGAATCAAGAGCCAAACACTCTTGAAACTCCTACTCTTAGTCAACATTATTTCCTAGATCTCTCTCGTCAGAACTGATTGAAGCAGTATGTCGGAGAGTAGCCTGGTGTTGAGCATGGTATACTTTGAACGGGCATTGAGCCTGTCAAAGTGGAATATGACTCGTGAGGAAACACTCACGAGTCACCTTAATACTTTTTACTCAGCTTTCCGTACTTAACTCTTACTTTTCATTTAGCATGGCCTTTCCTGATAGAAAAGAACCCATTTCTGGGTTGCCTTCATTGGCGCCAACCAACGAAAATGTAGAGGGTAAAAAGGAATTATTTTTTCAAAATCTAGAGGGGAATGGGCAATTTTGCTGCTTTTTTGATATTTTCAGGGAAAATACAAAAAAGGGACAACTTTTTAAAAACCTAGGGAGAGGGAATTCTATGGTGGAATGTCTACCTCTGCAATTTTTCCAAAGTAATCCAAAATTTGCAAAAAACGAAAGAAGAACTAAAAACATTTCACCTGCCTATCTCACTCCCATCAAAGTACTTTGGGCTGAGAACCGTATCCATATATCAATGGCCCCTACTAACAATTTAAGGTTTTGTATCACCTATTATGCTTCGTTTCGTTTTCTGAAACTTTCTCATTTCGATACTGATATTAAAATATTCTAGACAATTTAACTACCCGCTTGAAGGTAAATAATATTCTAAACACATATACCTACTTGAAGGGGATATAAGAATTCTCTCCCAAAACCGTGCGACCAAAATCTTAAAGATTTAAAAAGCCCTAAGGGATTTCCTGCTAACTTATTAATTATGTATTTTCGTCAAGGAAAAGCCTCGAATTGTTTTAAGGTTACCCATGTAACCTCAATTCATATAGGATGTGGTCAAAGGTGAACCAGCAAAAATCCGTGCTACCAATTAATTCCCGTGTTTTAGAAAATTTTCAGTTGAGGAATTATTAATTTATTTGAAGAACATGGATTATTGGTTGAAAATCAATTTGGATTCCCCATAAAAGGGACAACAGAGCAGACTATAATTTATCTGACAAACATTATTATGATTCACTAGATAAAGGTTTTAAGATAGATACGGTACTAGGTACTTAGATTTGACGAAAGCTTTAGACATGCTGGACCATGAGCTCCTATTTAAAAAGTGTTTTCTATGGTCCGAGGGGAAAAGTTCCAAATTTCATAAGATTTCATATAAGCAACTTCATAAGAAGTTGCTTATATAATCGTTACCAGTATACTCAATTTCCAATACAAGGTTGAAACGAGCGTTCCGCAAGGATCCGTCCTTGGCCCTATTTTATCTTTGACCTTTATTAGCAATTTACCAAATTCTCTAAAAAACTTTTGTTATGGAATAAATAAACAAGCAAAGAACCCAATTAATAAGACAGCTTCATTTCTTACAAACACAGCATCCATTAGCACAGCTATGACAAGATTTCAAGATTTCATATAAGCAACTTCATAAGAAGTTGCTTATATAATCGTTACCAGCATACTCAATTTCCAATACAAGGTTGAAACGAGCGTTCCGCAAGGATCCGTCCTTGGCCCTATTTTATCTTTGACCTTTATTAGCAATTTACCAAATTCTCTAAAAAACTTTTTTTATGGAATAAATAAACAAGCAAAGAACCCAATTAATAATACAGATTCATTTCTTACAAACACAGCATGCATTAGCACAGCTATGACAAGAAAACTGCTAGGAAAGTCTATAAAGGAGTCATTTGCCAGAATTGTAACATGGCTGAGGGTAAACAAACTAAAAACCAACGTAACTAAGTGCAACTTCATTATTTTTTCACCCTCACTGGATTTGTATCTATGAAGTTAGGAACTGAACACATCTAATAAAGTTATAAAACAGATTGTGGGTGTGAAATGCCTTGGTTTAGTAATTTATGAAACCTTATCTTTTAAGCAGTAAATACAGTTAGTACTATCTTGGCAATAAAACTTAGTTTTCAGAAATTTCAAATGGTAATATTTTCTTTTTCTATTTAAATGAAGTACTCCAATGTATTTAAACAAGTGTATGTAATGTATTTATCGATAAGAAAATCCTATTGTAGAGGTTGAGCTGGCTTCAGTTATGTCGAAGATCAAAAGTCTTACAGAATTTCCATCCATACAAACAATAATACTCCTATTCACCCAACAGAAACTCTTTAGTAGTAATATAAACAAGGACTTTCTACCAACATTACTATTCATCGCCAATTTTTAGGTATATTCAAATTTTATCAAAAATTGAAATTGCAAATTTAAACGGAGGACGGTACAAATAAACGTACAATTAATGATTTTCATATTTTAAAAACAACTAACCAGGGATTTAAGGGACCGGTACCTCAAATTATATCTTGATGAGGTCCCTTTAATGAGGTCCAAATTATTACCTCAAATTACATCTTGATAAGGTCCCTTTAATGAGGTCCAAATTATTACCTCAAATTATATCTTGATGAGGCCTGGATATGATTTGGAAAACAATCATGAACTAAATAAAAAAAAGCTTTTCACCTGAAAGCAAGAAACAGATTTGAAACCTATTTGAAAAGACTAAGCGGGCCGTCTCCCCACGACTCTCTCCAGTCAATTAGTGAGAGGTTTGATGTAGCGTCGATGGCTGTCTACAAGACACATATATTCACCTCCTTCTCTAGAGCTTTCCCGAATCGCACCCCCCACCCCATTGTCCAACCGACAAGACAAGACTATGTGAAGGCATACAGCTTGGTCCAGTCATCTTGAGATTGGAACGCCACGAACAGAGTATTTGAAGAACATATTCATTCGACTTAGCACTTCGATCTGAAACGATATTCCAGGGGAAATTATCCGCAAAAATTTCTCATTTGACTCATTCAAAAGAAGGTTCAGCTGTCATTTAAAACCTCGATAAATGACTAGCTGCAAATCAGATATAATTATACATGGGACCGCTAATTTATGAATTTTTTGTTTTTGAAAACTAAAAAAAAAGAACTCAGAAAAGACTACAAAAATAAGTAGCATATAAATTAGACAAAAAGAATTAGAATGGATAACAGAATAAAACTTACAGAAGACTCAAATTACCAGCATCTGAAACGACACCATTTAAAGATGTCTCAAGGCACTTTCGTCTATGCTGAATGGTCTCAAGAGTTTTCGGTCGAAGTTTTGTCTTTGATAACAGAAGGACACTAATCTCACCAACCAAACGCTTTATAACATCTATACTCATTGCAGCGTTACTCTGAAATATGATATACTTTTAATACAATAATAATAACAAAACTCGTTAATAGAAGTTAGTCATTAGTGGGATTTGAACTGAAGATGACCAACCAATTGTCCTAGTGACTAGATCAAAATTGCAGGTGAAACAACCACATGGCAGATAGACATATGGAAACCATAAAGATTGGACTGAAACACCCCCTCACCCCTCCAGAAGACTATTTACTGATCCTCAAGTCAGACTTGAATACACCTATACGACCGTTAATCTGAATACACGTCATACCTAAAAAGATTTTTTCGAAATTTGATTCTGGAATGATAACTAAATAAACTTAATAAATTTTAACGGAAAAAATTATGCCCATCGAAAATACAGTTTAACTAATTTTTTTAACCCCGTGGCCAATCATTTCCAAACACGGGGTGATATGAAAATTTTATATCACCCCGTTTTAGTTGTTTTTCTCAAAATGAAAGATTTTAGTGGTTGTGTGAAGAGAATGATTGGTTGAATGTTGTTGGTGAGATGATTGTTTTTTTTTTTTTGCTTTTTTTTTGTGTTTTTTTTTTGGGGGGGGGGGTTGTCCGGCATGCAGTAATGTATTAGATAGTGTTTTTTAAATGAGATGGCAAAAGTTTTAATCAAAAAGGTTGAAATATAAAGTTTATTTTTCTTATCAAAATCTAAGCCGTTAAGGTTAAGTATTTTTTATCCGATGACCAACAGATAAGGCCATTTTAATGGAAAAAAAGTCAAAACATAGAAAAATATATCCCCAAAGGAAGCAGGACATGTTCGGCCTCAGAAGACAAGGACCTAAAGCTGCGAAGAATTGATAGTATCATACAGAACGACTCATAAATCTTCTAAGACGGGTAAATTTTTTTATACATTTTTGAACGTGGGATCTTACGAGAATTTTAGTTAAGAGTATTCCAAATTTTCAGAAATACATTTATGGTAAGAGACCCTAAGTTGTGCCAAAAGATTAATTTTAAATAAAGAAAAGCTCATCAGTGAATTACATAAAAAAAAACTGAGAATTTTGTTCCTTGTTGAAATTTGAGCTCCATATTAAGTTTGTTAAATAATCCCAAGGACCTTCCTTTTTATGCAGGACACAGAAAGGACCCAAGGAACACAAATGCAAATACACGGAATGTCGTGGTATGAAACACTTTTGTCCAAAAATATGTCTTTAAAGTTTAAGTTGCCTGTAAAACATTGTATTTTATGAAAGGTTACAATAACTTGCAACGAAAGCACAAGATACTTATATTATTGAAATCAGTGGTTCCAGATCTTTCCATTTACCTAGCATGAATTACGATGTTACTTAGACTTTCTCTTATATCCAAACTTGTTCAAAATATATGAAATTTTCCTTTTTACAACGATTTTCAACAAGTTTCCAACATATGTTACAACCTAAAAAAAATAAAAGCATATTTAAAAATGTAATTTGGTAGATGAATATATCTAAATCTCAGTTGTCAAGTGATAGCAAAATTTTCATCTTATGAAAAAAAAACTAACAAAAACTTGCACAGGGAGCACAAACCTTAAAAAAAAAACGTGTTTTTTTTAACAAATATGATGTAATTTATTTTAATTTCGCCGCAGTGCTATATCTCTTGATGTTCACCTTAGCAAATTTAAAAATGCGCCTACTTATGTACCTTTAAGTGTTGTTTTTAAAATACAGTTATTATTTGAGTGTCTGACTATGTAGCTTGAAACAGAGATCATTTTCAGCTAGTGCTTACGAAATATTTAAGGCTTTTGATAGTCTTAGCCGTAATGCAGTAGTGAAAGAAGCTAAGGTTAAGGGCTCTCGTCCATTTGTTGTACGTATGCTAGTTGGAGTCTCAGTGTTAATGCTGCAAGTGTTACAATGCTGATTTTTATATTGAGCGTTATTCACTTTACTGTGTACATGACCCCCCCCCCCCCCGCGCTAGCATTTGCTATTTTGATTAATAATACATCCTATCTTAAAAGTATTCCATTTCGTTGTAAAAACCATCTTATATTCACTTATGTGTGTAACTGGTATAATCTTGTATAATACATGGTCACTATAATAATCAAGAACCGTGTAGCCTGACTTTTGACATGTGTAAATTCTATTTATGACTCATTTAATTTGTTGACCCTGAAGTAGCACTTGCTACTTTGTATTCTTGATGTTGCTGTGTCTTTCTATCTCCTTGTTATATTTATATTTTGCAATATTGATAAGCTCTATCCGTTGTTTGGCAACAGAAATTCGGAATTATTCTAATCGACACCTCAGAACTTTTCCTGAGAGCAAAATTATCCTATACAGTCTACTTTTCTGTATTTTATGTTTAGATGAGCAACTGATGCAATGTGTATAATACATGGTCAGTATAATAATCAAGAACCGTGTAGCCTTACTATCGGCATATGTAAATTTTATTTATGACTCATTTAAGTCTCTTGACCTTGAAACTACTTCAGATTTTTGATGTTGCTGTTTTTTTTTCTTGCTCCTTGTTTTCATGCTTTTGTTAGCTCCAGATTATGTAGTGAATAAATGTATTCTATTCGCATGTAACATGTATATCTTATATAAATTTAGTTTAAAATGACTAATAAATTATGAAAATTACAAGAAGTAAAATATTTGATAATAACTATTTTCTTTTTTTGATCAGTGGTCTGTAACTCGGTAACGATTCAAGGTGAAAATTGGAGCTTCAGTTAGGTATTGGGAACGAGAAGAAAGTGAAAACAACGGGGAAAGTGAAAAGTGAAGAAAAATTTTGTGAAGAAAAAGTGAAGAACTAAATAGCCTGCAAAGGACCCTTCATGGCGATCATGTAATGCAACACTACTACACAGCATTAATTTATCTATCAAAAATCATGAGACTGAAATTTAACAAACTTTTTAGACTTCAATTAAATAATACTGTATTGCACAACTCCGATTCCTTTTTGTGAAATTTTGGAACTTTGATAGTTTTCTAAAAATGTGTATGTTCCAAAATGTGTATGTCAAAAAGTT
Source organism: Artemia sp. Qi Xiang Cuo (assembly GCF_049724085.1). Taxonomy (NCBI): domain Eukaryota; kingdom Metazoa; phylum Arthropoda; class Branchiopoda; order Anostraca; family Artemiidae; genus Artemia; species Artemia sp. Qi Xiang Cuo. Next base: position 63,185,304 of record NC_142796.1, read on the forward strand.
CCAGGTAGAGGAAGGAGGCTTCCTCGTTTGTTTTCATCAGTATGTCTATCAGAAGTGACTGTAGGATTTCAACTAAACTCAGTAGGAAGTAACAGCTAGTATCATCTTCCGAGACATCTACCAGAAAAAGTGGTCAGATCTCAGCCAGACTACGTGGAAAGAAAGAGACTTACTGAATTAGAATTACAGGAATTTATTCCCAGACTATATTATTTTAAGACTCTGTAGAAAAAGATTGTGCAAAAACACAACTGCATTCAAAATTATGATCGGGGAAAAGAATCAAAGTTTGATCTTTTAACGTTACAACGTTACCAACCAATAAGCTACTCATAAAAAAAAAACGGTATATCTGCCAAGCCAGTTATTAATGCATATTTGATTTTTTTCTTTAATCTATATAATTTATTAATTAATTTCAAATAACTTATAAAAACTACAGATGTTTTAGGTGTATATAAAATACATTACCAAATGATTTATTATTCAAGCTATATAGCGAGACAGTCAAATAAAAACAGAAAACACTGACTCTCAATAAGAGAACCAAATTAATGATATAAAACAACAAAAATATAATATTCAATTATCAATAAATAAGAAAGCGAGGTGGCCATAATAAGAAAGCCAAAAATATAGAATTACAAAAATTTGCTTAAGGTACAGCTTTGATTAGTAAAGACCAGTTAATAATCCATCAATTACGTCACGCAATTCGAGCCATAAATAGTGCTCTCGCAAAGCTTATTTGTATTTGCACTTTTTGCAGACCAAAGTGAGATCTGGTTCTTCCAAAAGTAAAACTGAAGTGAACTGAAAAATGAACTGATTAAAAGAATGAGGGAGGAGAGGGCTTTTCCCTATGTAAATGAATATTTCCAAGGTCATTGTTTTGTAGGTCTATTTCGTTTTATCTGAAGTTACGTGGCTGAAGGGTCAAGAAACGGCACTTTTGGTATAGACCGTTATATATCTCGGAACACACCAAGTATGTACCGTGGTGAACGCCGCTGGTACAGCATCTTTGGTATAGACCGTTAAGTCTGATGCCACATCGTTATTACTTTACTTTGTCTCACGGCCAGGGATGGAACTGAAAAATTTCAGACAGCATTATTGGGGGGAGGGGGGAGGGGGCAATCTTGAATCTTATATTGTGTGGTGGGGGGGGAAACAAATTTTCGTTAGTCCTTAAAAAAAGTATAAAGAGTACTGCGGTTTTGTATTCAAGTCCTCCAAATAGCTTCGCTGCAAGTTAACGTAAGATCAGCAACAAAATGTCATGTTATGAAATCTGTGACAGTTACAGATTTGAGGGTAGAGATTGAACGAGAATACACACAGATGCCAAACGACATACTTCAGTTGGATATCATTAGATTGTTCTGTCCGCGGTGCCTGAACTATAGAGAACGTCATTTTGAAAACACGAACTGAAAGAACTATTGAATAATGTTTTTGAATTCTATCAGATTTTAAACAGGGAACATTTTTAATAAAAACGGTTTTCATAGTTACTGAAAGCGTGGGAGCATTTCGCAACACCATCAATTTAATATAAAAATTAACGAATGAATCAACCTCAATATAAGAATCCACTGGTAGGCCATAATGTGACAATGTTTTCTTATAATCCTCTCCGTCTCTCATCAATCGAACCACCGCTAATGAAATTTCATCAAACACTACTGGCTCCACCAGACAACTCAACAAGTTGGTTTGGAGTATATCATTCGGTAAGACAATGGGCCATTGAGTTACCCATTCGCGGATAATATGACTAGTTACTGTTCTTTGCAAAGATGAATTCGACCTGGAAAGAAAAAAACAATTTTAGTAACGGTGTCAAACGTGCACATACGAGGGGGGATAAGACAGGGGAAATTCTAAGAGCGACCAAAGACCCTCCGGAAATTTCAGAAAAAAAAATAATAAACTACTTGACTCATCAGACTCAGACACCATGCTTTAATTCTTTTGGAGGAGGAATCAAGACCCAAATCTTCATGAGGAGAGGACAGTCACCTTGGATTTATCTTAAGCAAAGTCAGCCGTAACCGTCAAACAGAATAGAGCCCGTACCTATATACATCTGCCAAGAACCCAAAAACGATGTCTTCTTAGTTTCCATCCATTCTTATACTCCTTGACAGTCAAAGGAGATGTCTCTTTCGGATAAACAAATCACGACTGTAAACACAAAACACACAACACTGATTTCAATCTCGCACTCGGGGTAACAAACCCAACGAAAAAAAAAGACATCGACAGCAACTAATAACCATACGTAGAATACAACTGCGTTTTTTTTGTTTTTTTTTTATAGAAATCAGGTCTATAACACTTTGAACATTTCTGACAACCTTGGGCCACCATTTAGGGTCCTGGTATTCAGAAACTGATGAGGAAATTATTACCATCTATTTTTAGCCTGTATTACAACCATGCTAACAAAGCCACCGAATGGCCAAGCGCTTCAAATGAGCCTGATAAGTCCTCCTATACAATCGTCTTGAAAAATCTGCCCGAGTCGCTTGATACCTCGAGTGCTAGGAAGTGATTCGTAGATTCGGTATGTGGGGATACTAGTGACATATCTGAATTACGGAAAGTCAAATCGGACTGGAAACTAGTGGTTCGTTCGAAAGACACACGTGAAACCATTGTTGAGTCAATCAAGACCAACCAGCCGCAGATTTCTTTTGCCATAAAGATCCCTAACTATATTGTTGCAGTGAAACAAGTCCCCTTTGACGTATCATCGGATGAGCTAACTGCACTGATCCCCAGAGCTACGAAGTATGAACAGCTTGGCAGTTCCCGTACGTTCAAGGTATTTTTCAGCTGTCGATCGGATTTGGATAAATTCGTAAGGACTCTGTAAAGATCTATTACGAAAATATGCCCACTGAAGAATTCTGTTTCTTACCCTGTCGTTGCTACCCGTGCTAAAACCAAGGTCACCTAGCTGCCGAGTGCACCAATAGCCCTCTCTGTTCCAGATGTGGCACGCCTGACCACGTCTCCAAAAAGAACAATGCAGAAAAGTGTACTCGTGGTATAATTTGCGTTTCGTGCAAGAAAGCGGGTCATACCTGCTATAGCGTGAAGTATCCGGAAAACCAGCAAAAGGCAACTCATTAACATGCTGAATAACGAAATCTCTAATATTTCACTACTCTCTTGGAACATAAACAGAAGTTTTTCCATTCTGTCTCTTGTGGTTGACCAGTTTGTAAATAAATATAATATGATATGCCTGCAAGAAAGTTTCATCACAGAAGCTGGCCTAAACCTACTAAATCTCTAGCCATCCTACTCTGTGTTATCTGTGCCTGCAAAACGTTCATCTTCGCGGGGCCGTCCGTATGGCGGTATTGCCACGTTGATTAGCAATCGTCTCGCGTGCAAAGTATACGATAACAGTAACAATTTTCTTGCAACTAGACAACCTCCTAGTTATAAATGTGTACCCTCCAACTGATTACCGTGACGACAAATCTGATAGTGCTTTTGCTATAAGTGCTGCCAAACTAGCCCGGTGCCTTAAAAAAGCCGAGCGCGAGTCCCTGGGGTGCATAATCGTGGGTGACTTTAGCTGTGATTTAGAAGTTGATATTAGTGCCCAAGACAGTCGTTGTTGCATTCTAATAGGGATACTTGAGAACCGCTTTACTATTCTCCGGAAAAACCAGGACTTTTCGTATATCCACCAATCTGGTTCTACGTCCAATCTAGACCATATTGTTAGCTCTAGTTCTTTGCCAGTACGTGAGGTTCTTGTACTTCCGAATAGTTTCGCTTCGGATCATTTCCTAGTTCAGTGTATTATCAGTAAGCCTACCTCGTTTTCCGCTGCGAATAATTCGTCGGCATTCACTCAGAGGTGGCATGAGGTTCCGGTTTGGCGTAAAATTGATAAAGAAAAGTTTCAAGATTCTTGTGATCTTGTTCTGTCAAAAATTCGTGTACCGTTTGACCTACTTATGAAATTCTCTCATCGTGATGAAAGAGATGCGCGGCTACGTCTTAATATTTATTACGCCAAACTGACCCATGTTCTTTTGTTTGCCGAATCTCAGGGAGTGCCCAAGTCTCGTGTCAAACAAGGAACTCAAGAAAAAGGATGGTCTTCTAACCCTTTGTTACAATTACCAGGCGACCGAGCTACCTTCTGGCCCGGGATATGGAAAGAATGTGGTAGACCACGCCCAGGAGTAGTCAAAGATATCAGAGTTGCATCCCAGCGTAGGTTTGGGAAGGAACTTGCTCGTCACCACGCGCAGTTGAAATATGAGCTTTCTGAAAATGTAATTAATAATCCTAATATGTTATGGAAAATGGTTGATAAGAAGAAGTCAGCGGGTCCCGAGTCAGATATCCCATCTTTAACATGGATAAAACATTACCTTGATGAGTTTTCAGCCCCAAAACCGGATCTTAACATATCTGTTCAAGAAAAGCTTTCATCCCTCCTCACATCAATTCCAGATACAGATTTTCTAGTTACCCAATCACAGGTGGCGTCCGCGATCCGAGGTTGAAAAAGAAGAAGTCGGCCGGCATTGACCGTGTATCTGCCCTTCATCTTAGCCATTGCAGCCCGACTTTCATGGGACACCTAACTCTTCTCTTTCAGATAATCTCCACCACTGGACTCGTACCATCGGCAATCAGTGCTGGGTCGCTTAGGCCGGTCCCGA